>NW_005803867.1:0-6351 GCF_000240725.1 Microchloropsis gaditana
CTCTGGACTTCGGCGAGGAAGCGACGGTCGGCCTGAGGGAGGGCCCGAAGGAGGGAGGGGTGAAAGGAGGGAGGGGTGGAAGGGAAGGCGATGGGGTGAGACGTAAAGGCACACTAAATGGATAGTGGCTCCGTTCACTTCGAGTATTTGACTCCACAATGCCCTCGCCCACCCGTTCGCCCTCCTCACCACTCCGCCCATCTCAAACGTTTTCCCCAAATCAGTCGGGGACGCCAGGCCCGGCAACTCCTTCGCGATGAAGGCCAGGTCAATCTTGTGCAGGAGAGGGTCCTCGGAGACCCTGTTTTTCGCGGCTTGTTGGCAGACGGGCAAGGCGCGTGTGGCGGGATCACAGGCCAGGCAGGCCACTAAGGAGGAAGGGGGATAGGGACGGGAGCTGTTCCCGTAGCTGGTGGCCACGGCGTGCAGGTCTTTGAAACTGGGTTGCCGAGTAGAAGGGAAATGGGTGAATAGGTCTTTTCGGGCCTTTCTGTACCCTTTCTTTCCCCTATCCCGCCCTCCCTCCCGCCCTCCCTCCCTCCCTCTCCCCCTCCTTCCCCCTCTCCGCCTCACCCGGCGACGCGGGCCTCGTAAATGCCTTCCACCGCCTGCAACCGCTCAATATACGGTATCGTGGCGCTGACACCGTCCAATAAAGCGACGAAGACTCCTGAGGGGGGATGTGGGGCGAAGACATCCAGGCTGGGCAACACCTCCCGGTAAGCACGGGCATGCCTTCCCATGACGCGTTGATGAACTTCCTGCAATTCCTCGGCAGAGATCTCAGGGACAAGCCCCGAATTGCCTTGTGGTGACTGAGAAGAAGACAAGACGACCGGGAAAGTGGTGGTTGCGGAAAAAAATAGAGGGGAAAGGGGGGATGGGTGGCGCTCGGAGGGAGAGAAGGAAAACGTGACCAGGCAGAACGCCAACCTCCCAAAAATCGAAGGCCTACTCAGGGGTAAAGGGGCGCTGTAAGATCACGTCTGATTCGTGTCATACCGTGGGTGTATGCAGCAAGGTGCTGTGGCCGTTACTTTGAGGAACTACAAGCGCGCGGAAGTGCGAATTCGAGCAGGTCATGACGTCTGCTCCGTGCGCCGCTCCCATCCATGCCAAGCACCAAAAAGCCCCCGCTGCCTGCCGACGAGCCATTTACAGCTTCACGATGTCTATGACACAGTGAGAGAGGGTTACGAGGTGGACAAAAGCATGTGAATATGGAGGGAAAGGGTACAGGAAACTCACGGCCCGTTAGCAGGGAGAGCGAGGTCAACATGAAATTAATGACAGGCACCGGGAGCATCAGTCCGTGGGCGGGATGTCTACCCGCCCGCATGTTACCCAGACGCTTCATTGCATGGGTGCACGTGCACGCCGGCGACGGCCAGGACGCAAGAACGGCCATGTAAGAGGGGCAGAGATTCGTACGGGAAGTCATGGGAGGGAGTGGAGGAACCGGATTAAAAAAACACGCACAACAAACATACAGTCAAACCACCCGTGTGTCCAAATTTAGAATCCGCGCCAGGGTCTGGCAGTACGATCGACAGAGTCCTTGCGTGCGGTACATTCGGCAAAGATACAAGGTTCGCCTTGTCGTTTTTTCAGGGCAACAGGCTATCGTATTGCAGGTGCCTCATTCGTATCGCTCTGTCTCTTGGCGACTTTCCAGCGGAAGCAACCCAGGCCAAAAGGATGGAAAAAAAGAATATTGCAGGTCCACAGTTGCAAACATAACTTCTCACGTCTTTCATCCACACCGTCAGGAACTGAGGGAACTTCGTGCCTCGTGAAAAAAAGCATCATGATGGATCCGAGCATGATGCAGGCGCAGATGGCAGCTTCCACATCCAATCCTGAGTCAAACGACCTCAGTTCCCGCTCCCAATTGTTCTCGCCAGCCGTGGCACACAATGCTCAGATTGTCGAACACGTGCGGGGACTAATGTCGATCTTTGCCGGGGCCGCGGCTGGAGTGCTAGGGGTGACCGGGATAGTACAGGTAAGGAGGAAATACAGCACAGAAGCGTAATGGCAACCTGTGGTGATAATTTCTTTCTCCGCCTGTCTATGCCTATCACAGGGAGCCTGTGTCTTTATCATTTTCCACATTTTGACCTCCCTGGGCTTACTGACGAAGATAAAATTGACGGGGAAGGTGTCAAATTACCTTCCCACCAAATGGTACGCGTTCTTGGTGGCAGACGCGGCGAATCATTTGTTGTCATTCCTCTTGTTTTGGACCATGGGATACACGCTCATCCATATATACTGAGGAAGCAATCGAAGCTTTAAAAAAAGGAATGGAAAAGGGATAACATCGGCGATTGCCCGTTCAAATGAAACACGGTGCTGCTTTGATTTGTCGCCTTTGATTTACTGTCGCGTTGCAACGTCTTGCACGTGTTCGCAGTCACTGAATGTCAGGTGTGAAAATTCAGGTCATACCACGAACATGTGCATGGCTCGTCTCCAAATGCGAGCCGCTCAATATCGATGTCAAACGACGAGCTCTGCAACGCTTTTCCCCCCAGAGAAACGTACGACCTTCTTTCCCTTCAGCTACCCGCGCACTTATCAAAATAAGGGTATGGGAGCAGGAGGAGAAGATGGCAGTCAGGTGTGCCGGCATGGCCATGGCCAGGTATGAGCGCCGTGATAGTCGGGTGCCGGTAGGAAAGCCAGCCAGTAACGGGCCTAGAACGTGGTGTGTTCGTCGTGTTTGTCATGAGGGTAGAATTCTGATGGGCAACCGCGGAAGCGCAGTCTCCAAAGAAAAAGATCGAGCCCTGCCTAAGCTTGCGAAGGGAGCGAGGAAAAGCCAAGTCGCGTTCGTTGGAGAATGAGTAAGAGGGGTGCCATGTTGCTGCTGTCCCAGCCCTAGCAGGTCAGCGATGCCGAGACCGGCCCACTGGTCGATGAGCGGCAGGATGCGCCACAGCCTGACCTCCCGCGTAACACCAACGGCTTGGTCCAAGGCCTGCATTTAGTTGCCGTTTGATTCAATGCACCCCATTGTAGATGATACCTGCGGGCAAGGGGTAATGCGGGATCCTCGATAGGCAAATTATAAGATCGTACTACTTTCCCTCATTAAGAACTGAGCGAAGGGCGCTGGTCTGCTTCCATGGAATAGGATGGCGTCATCAAGTGTGTTGAATGTGCGATATGCGATATGTGAAGACATTTAATGACTTTTTAAAAAAAGTACTGGGAAGAGGAAAAGGCGCGCGTCCGGGTATGACTTGATGCGAGTATATGATTGTCAATGGAGGGGAGCGAAAATGTGGGGGACGAAGAGTTCAGTGCTTTCTGGAAATCGTCGGTTTCCTAGTCACTAATTTCCTGATGCTTGTATGGAATCAGACCTTCATGCCTAATGTACGGGAGAGATTGAGGTGACACGCAAGCTTCCCTTGCAGGGAGGTTGTGGGAAGCTTTGCGATTGAAAAGAAGAAGTCTGTTCAAAATGTGCATAAATGATTCTTCGCTACCATTTATTGGAAATAAAAGAAGTATGATATGATTTTATGAGTGTCTAAAATTACTTGTCGGCAAATCTCGAGGAAGTACGCACAGGGAGTGGCACTCCGCGCAGCGTCTCGGGTTACTGTTCAAAATTTTAAAAACTCAACGTCGTCCCACAACCGTTAACGGCACGGTCGACCATTGCCCTCGCGACATAATTACGGGCCCATTACAAGCGCGCATGGTCTGGCGTATATATCAACCATATATAGGCATAGAATTTCAAATCGAGGTCTCCTACCTAGATCTCGTGCGCATCCATTGATTTGCTTCTTATCGTTAAACCTCCCAAGGAGCCCGGTACTACCCTACCCCCGTAAATGCATGCTTCATCCCACTTTCTTCGGTTTGAGAAAACAGTGATACTTCTCCTCATCGATGGACATTGCTAGCATATCTAGTCCTTCAGGATCTTCGAAAGCTTTCTCCGCGCCGGCCGATCAGAATAGTATGGGTAAGACTTTATCTCGCTTTAAGCTTTTTCAAGTGATTATCCGAACGCATTTTGTCCACGTACCTGCAGACTGGTGCGAATGATCTTTGAAACATAAGTGTCTCAAAGGTAAAGATCCCTCTTACAAAAGAAATCAAGAAACAGAAGGAAGATAAGACCTGGGAGCACGCATGGGAGATGAAGCGCGTGCTGAGAATGACGGTACGTGTTGGAAGTCACAAGAACAAACTATCAATAGTTAAAATCCTCATGAGCAACCTAACACCACTTGCAACGTGTGAGCTGCTGAATGAAATTTAGAGAAGATGTTAGCACGACAAGACAGATAGTCTGCCGCGCTTTTTCTCCACGTACTTAAATGATGCCGTATTCCTAAATACCCATGCCCGTTGAATTTCCGGGCTTGGTAGGAGGAGCTTATAGAGGAGGAAGAGATAAAAAGTGCTTACGAGGCGCATAAACAGCTTGAGGTGACCAAGAAAGAAGCAAATCAACGCAAAAAACTCGATAAAGCAGAGGTATTCCAAGCGAAAATTGAAGCACTGCGCTGCGTCAAAAAAGAGAAAGAAAGGGAGGTAAGCGTCCAACTCTTTTGAAACTCTGACAAATGCGTGACTTACATCTAGCCCACTGAAAGGCAGCCACAAGTACTCAAAACCCCGGCTTTCTCCAACGTGTACCTTGGATCCCCGCAGGAAAAATCGATGCGCGTCCTCCTCGGCCGGGACTATGCCCGTTCCATGGCCCGCAAGAAGAAAGAGGAATCCGAACAGCGAGCGGCGCGCCAGCTCGACCGAGACCAACGGCGCGAGGCCCTGCTCAAAGAGCTACAACTACTGCGAGAGGCGTCTAGGCGCGAAAAAGTCGCCAAAGAGGCTGAGAAAGATTCGTGGCAGCTGCGACAGAAGGCTGAAAATGCCATCGAAGAAAAAGAGAGGACGGAGATGGTGCGCAAAGTACGAGCGTCCATAGACGCACAGATAGAAAAACGACGCGCCTCGCTCTACAACGCGTCTGCCGCGTTGAGCCGGGAAAAATTGTACGAAAAGAGTCCCTCCAAAACAACTAAATAAGAAGGGCAAAAGGTTTCGGCAGAGTAAGCTTTCAGGGATGTGAAATTTTACACCGAAGTTTTACCTACCGGTGAGAGCGACGATACGCTTAATGTGACAGGAAATGGCAGCAGCCCAACGGGCAATTTATACTTAAGAGAAAGAGGAACAGCAGCCCCCAGGGGTGGGGGGAAGAATGTAAATCGTGTCTATAGGCGTGGTAGAAGATTTTTGTTTTGTCCGTTGCAAATTTAGCTTTTCAACCGCCTTCATTTGAAAGCTTCGTTCAAGCCTGGCTTGTCCTGTGCAAGGTGCATATTTCTTTCTGGTCGTTGCCTTATCTGCCGGCACAGCCACCGGCTCTGTGCGGGTTCTCCGCTTGCTTGACGGTATGTGCTATATTTCGTGGCATTTTGGTACTAGTACTCTCAGCTCTACGATTTGCCATGTATTGCCCCTCTCACCGGAGCTTCTTTCACATCCTTTCGCCCTTCGTACCCAAAGTTCTGAAACAGGTGGTACTTTGTTTCTGTGGCTTCTGGTACGATTTCGCTACGCGATGCACTAATTCCGTCGGTGTGTACTACCACAGTAGCTCCGATATATGGTATATTGCCTTTGTTGTACCCTCCTAGGCTGTCAAATTTGATCAATCCGAGCATGCACTCGCTGCCTCTCATTCTGATTTCTCGGCTTCTGCCTCCTGACGCCCCGGTCCCCGAGCACGGGAAAGAGGCTCCGAGCCTTGCATGCCCTCACCACTATAGCCACCGCAGCCTCCTTCTTCCCTCTTGACCAGCTCCCCAACGTCGACGGCCGCATCCCAGGACCTTCAATGCGCATCCCACGGCCCGTCGGTGGGCGACGCCAGACGCCCTTGTGCCAGGGAGATGCGTTTCTCCCCACTGCCCTGAGTCCAGTAATTGCGCCGCTGGAACGAGAGCGCGAAGCCCTTGGACAGTGCAGCGGTGGCGGGGGATCTTGCTTTTAAATATAATAAATAATAAGCCTGCTTCCCCTCGTTGCCGGCCTCCGGGCAGAGCGCTCCGAGCACCCCTATGCCCCCCGGTTCTCTACACACCATCCTCCTTTCAGCTCACATCCGTCCTATTTCCTTTCCTTCTCATTGAATTTATACACATCCCTCCCCGTGCGCTGCTTCCCCGCCGTCTTCTCCCTCCTCTTACCCACATACAAGCGCTCTTTGTCGTTCGACACGTCTTTCAATTTCCCTCCCTCTTTCCCGAGGGCAGAGGCATGCCACACTGCTGCTCTCCCCTTTCCCGTTTTTATCCCCCCGCTCAAAATTCTTTG
>NW_005803867.1:8623-8941 GCF_000240725.1 Microchloropsis gaditana
TCCACAATGCCCTCGCCCACCCGTTCGCCCTCCTCACCACTCCGCCCATCTCAAACGTTTTCCCCAAATCAGTCGGGGACGCCAGGCCCGGCAACTCCTTCGCGATGAAGGCCAGGTCAATCTTGTGCAGGAGAGGGTCCTCGGAGACCCTGTTTTTCGCGGCTTGTTGGCAGACGGGCAAGGCGCGTGTGGCGGGATCACAGGCCAGGCAGGCCACTAAGGAGGAAGGGGGATAGGGACGGGAGCTGTTCCCGTAGCTGGTGGCCACGGCGTGCAGGTCTTTGAAACTGGGTTGCCGAGTAGAAGGGAAATGGGTGA
>NW_005803867.1:11373-16717 GCF_000240725.1 Microchloropsis gaditana
GTCAGCGCCGCACTCACACTCTCCCCCATAGTGACGCGGGTCCCCAGCAACAGCCGGCTCCAAAAGAGTTCGACAACCAGGGAGCAAGAGAAGGCGAGGAAGAGGAAGGGGTTCCCGGGGAAGGAGAAGGAGGAGGGCGGGGGGGAGGTCGGGAAGGAGGGGGAAGCGGAAGCCAAGGCGGTCAGGGACTGGAACCAGAGGTAGTGGAGGCCCCATAGGAAAAACGGGCCATAGCCAACCAGTGTCAACCAATGCCGAGGTTCGTAGATGCCGGCGAGCGCGCTGCCCCCGCTTTCCGCCCAGGCCAGAACATGGAACCCGAAGCCTGCGAGGCAGAGACGTCCCACCGCACAGAGCCCGGCGGGAACGGTCGAGAGGTACATCCGGGTAAGTTCTTGGGCCGAGGCAAAGCAAAGGGCACTCAGGACCAAGCAGGCTCGACCCTGGAAGGCAGGGAGGGAGACGAGAGCCCCCGTGGGCTGCGTGTCGATCCCTTTGTTGTCTCCTTGTCCTTGTGGATCGCTTGTGAGAAATGACAGGACTGCACCTAGGAAGAGCAAGAGGACGCCGCTGCCGAGCCACCACCCCTCACGAGGATCCCGCAATGGGGAGAAAAGCCTTCGTTCCTCCCCAACGCTGTCGTTCAGGGGGTGCGGGCATTGAGATTTGCCCCTCGTGGTCTCAGTCTCAGCAGCTGCCGCCTTTTCTCCCACCTCCTGCTCCTCTTGCTCGTCTTCCGCCTGCCCCTCCCTCCCCATCGCGCTACTTCCGTCCGACAGGAATGACCGCCGCGACACCCGGCTCGAAGCGCGATCCGCCCAGGTGTGGCAGATGAGGAGCACAAGGATGTCCACGCGGCTTAGCACGCTTGTGACGGGGACGTTTGTCTTTACGAGGCCAGCGAGGAGGAGGCGGGATGTTAAGAGCGGGCCGAAGACGGTCACCGCCACCAGGGCCCACCATTCCTTGACCTGCACCTCGCGCAGGCGACCTAGATCTGCTCGATGGAGACAGAACGCGAAAGGAAGGGCGAAGATCGTGGCAGCAGCGAGGAAAGAGGTCGGAGAGGAACCCCCCTGAGGGAAGGTCGAGGACGGCGGAGACGACAGGATCCAAGTCAACACCGAGGTGTGCATGGAGTGAAGGAGAAAGGTGAGTAGGAGGTATATGCTGCCTGCAGGCAGGCTAAGCCTGGTTATGGACCAGTAAGGAATCGGCTTGGTCGTGACGCTTCGCTTTTCTCTCCCCTGAGGTGGGGATATCACGTCCGCGTTTTCCAGTGGTCTGTCTTCGTACACCGTGCAGAGCATTGAGCTGCTTTCGGCAGCCTTCGTAAAAACCGGGACTTGCTTGACCTCTTGTTTCTGTTTGTCTCGTGTGGGCGCGTGTTTATGGGTTATCTCACCCACGGTCTGTCTACTTTGAGCTGAGGCTAGGCCAGCTACGGAGCATGTGGGAGAGGTCAATGCCATTATAAAAGGGCCGGGATTTCTTTCCCTACCGTGCCGATTTCCATTCCCCGTCGTTACTTTAGATTCTATATCTACGTCATCTTCTAGATGGGCAAAGCCACCGCTCTGCCGGGGGGCCAGATTAATCAAGCCAAGCAGCATAGCTGTAACCGATTGCGTCGGTAAAAGATGCCTGCCAAACCTTTGTTGTCTAGAACAAAATGTACCAAAGGATAAGAATGAGCATGATTCTTGCATTCCTCCTTTCCGAAGCAAAACTGAATTAAAGGAGCGAGGGGCACTGTCACTGGTATAAACACACATGGATCAATGCTATTATTACCGGACTGCCGCTCCGGAAGTTGAAGTCTGACAGGTAGCTAGTAAATATATCCCGACGTGTGCGGGATCAGTCGTGAATGCCAACCTTTGAATAGTTTTACGATATATAAGGGGATTCGATGGTGTGTGCTGAGATGTTATATCTCCAGATATTCTGTAAGATTCACGTGTTCAAAAGGAAACAAACCTTGATATGATTGTGATTCAGCTAACGGGGCTATCAAGCCCGTGCGCGCGATGACAGCTGGACACTCCATGCAGTGACAGTTTCCAGCTCATCATGTACACACGCATCGTAAACAAAAAGATTACTCAAAGGGGCTGTATTTCTACTTTTTAAGACCTCCTCATTTATCATTCTCATGCATTAATTTCTCATTTTTTGAAAAAGTGCTTTGCCATAATCGATCTCGCCCGTCCTTTCTCCCTGTACAATCGCAAACCCTTTTCCAACGACGCCCAGGACAAGCCGTCTGCGCATGAGACACTCTGCGCGCAACATCCGAGCCTTCTGGCATCTAACAAAAATAAGAATTATGTTTTTGAAAAAAGGGAATCAAAAAGTTTTGTTATTAGTAAATGGTCAAAACTCTATTGATAAAAATTGAATGCATGCACGCGGCCTTGCCATCTGGATTGCGCCCAATATAACGCGTAATACAGCAGTACCGCGTATGCTAGGATGAAATGCCATGCACGGAACAATGTACATTACATATGAGTCAACAAGGCGGGAACCATGGGGCATTCCCAAAAAAATGAGAAATACAGTAGCTCGTGGGGACCGGCTCATGCAGTTGACAAAAACCGAACTACCTTCCAAATTGCCTTTCTGGTCGTCAAAAAAGAGGACATCATGGGGCTGTGCGCCGGTCCACCTGAGTATGTGAAGTCGGAAAATTACACTTAGCAAAGCGCAGAGCAGTGGAGTCAGAGCAGGAGTCTATCCACCGAGAAACGCCGATGACTACCGCGATCATCTGATCCATCCTCTCTCCACCGAACGGAGAAGGCATACCTGAGAATATCCCGCAAATGCTTCGTTTTACCCCATCCGTCGTTGGCAATCGCTATCAACTCCTGCGGTTCCTGTGGACCTATTCCCCTTTCTTCTTGGGTCTCCGTCTTATCATCCGCCCCCTGCCCTCTCGGCGGGCTAGACTGGGAGAGAGGAAGACGGAAGAAAGCATGCAGCTCCATGAGTTTGAGCATTTTGACCGCAGCCATACTGTCGGGCGCCCGCGAGGCAATGGCCAGCCTGGTGACCCCATGTAGGGCCGTTATGACCTGATATGGGGCATGTAGGGGAAAAAGAGAGGGGATGATACAGCCAGCGGCGGGGGAGGGAAACGAGACGCCACGTGAACGATACGATACAGACAAAAGGCATAAAGACCCAAGATTGTAACGACGGCACGGGCGCATGGGGGGGGGCGGACAGGAATTTAAGGAAGAGATGGAAACGCATTACCGCCCAAGGCATCTGCGACGATGCGATCCAAGCATGGGCCACATCCATGGAAGCCTCTCTTCCACCAATCGAAAGTCACATTCCGATCCACGAAGGCGTGGGCACATATGCTTACCCTCGAGGCCCCTCCCAATGTACCTGACGGGCCTCTGGAAAGAGGGAAAAAAGCCTTTCTCCTTCCCGCCTCATGCTCCCTGCCCCACCCCTCCGTCCAGACGCCCCGAACCCCCAGCTCTCTCGGGATCCGTGCACGTGCACCCGGTCCGGATGCTCGCTTCGCGCAAAGGGCGGTACTTGGTCCGACACATTGCCTTTCCACAGCGTGTAATCCAAATCGACAATGACCAGGGAAGGAAGCAGGGAGGAAGATAAAATCGAGGACGGGGAGGCCATTGATCGTGAGGAAGGAGAGGAAGGGAAGGGATGATTGCAAGGGGAAGATAAGGCGGCTAGGAGGACACGCAAACGTTGATGGGCCGAGTCGGAAGTAGGAGATATGAGCGGCGGGCACCCCTTTGGGAAAGAAGCTGTTGACGGCGGCAATCGTAGCAATTCTGAACGATTCGTGGCGTGTGTTTCGATTGGTGTCGTTTTTGGGAGACGCTTGGAACATGACGCTTCCCTGCTTCCTCCTTCACATTCCTCGTCACTGCTGTCGTCTACAACGATGACAGCAGCATGACTCTTGGCGGTAGACAACGACGGACCAAGACGAACCAAAGGCTCGTCGTTCTGTCTCCGATGTCTTTTCACCATCATGCACCCGTTGGCCTCGGACCTGTCGCGTGGTTTGCATCTAACCAGCAAGGGACGGAGTTAGGGTCCAAGCATGTGAGCCTTTCACAGAGCCCAATGCATCAGTAAATCTATTATCCCTGCCCAGAAACCACTTTTAAAACTACTTGTATGCATACAGAGCAGTGGTATTTTCGAGGCTCAAGTATCGGTAAAGCTTGAGCACCCTTTATCCACACATAGACACACGCTCTCCCGACAAAACGAGCGTTTCAAGGCCAAGACAACCACCAATTTGCAGGGTTTCCCCGCGATAAAGGTGGCGAGATTGTAACCATCGCCACAATTCATTTTGCTTTGGCGTGTGCGTACACTCAACCGGTACACAAATACAGTACGCAGAGAGGAATTCACAAAGCCAGACGGGGCACCATACTAGAATGCTCGTCGTACCGCAATGCAAACTTATAAACAGCATCCCAGCGACTGTTAAAAATCCAGTAAATAGTCATATTAAACAAATGATAGGCGACGAAACCTTGATTGCCAGAGAGAAATAATAACAACAATTTTGGCAGGCATGTATGGTATCAGAAATGTGCCCGAGGAGTTCAGGAACGTAAGGAGAGAGCAAGGACGCTCTAGACGGAAAAAGATTGAGAAAGAAAAGAAACACTGAGTCCATCCCACACTTGCGAAGGCATCGCTATGTCCACAAACACTTCTGTCGGCAGCGTGCGCGCCATTGTTTTTGAATATGGCTTGTCATGCTCCGGCCTTCCCGTCGTCCTCTCTCATCTACTCAATCTTATGTGACGGTCCACCGCAAAGCCCAACCAACCCCCCACTGGTAATTAATTCCACAAACCACCCCTATTTCTCTTCTCCACCACGACTCCTCTCCTTCGTTCCTGTCCTTCCTTTCCGCTCAATCAGTCTTCCCTCCCGATGTATCGGCCGCAAACTTGGCATACAACAGCGAGTCTTTCGGACCGGAGCCCGCCCCCGCAAGCAGGCAGAGAGACATTAACAAGGCAAGAATCAGCCCCACCGTGGTCCAGGTTATGATATTGACCTGCCAGATGGGAGAAACAGAATGAAGGAAAAAGGTTTGCGTGAAAAACACTCCGTTAAAAAGGGGGCGAAGATAAAGGATGCCTAGGCCTGGCTGTCCATGGCACGTACATTGAAAATGTCTTCCTCTGTCACCGGCGTGGCGTCTTCGCCCGTGGGCTGCAGCCGTCTTCTCGGACAGGCCACCTCGACGAGCGCACCCTGCATGTTTGTGGAAAGCAAAGAACAATCAAGACCCCTGGGGAGACTAAATGCCTTCCCCCCGCCCACG
>NW_005803867.1:16727-20794 GCF_000240725.1 Microchloropsis gaditana
CCCTGAGGGAAGGTCGAGGACGGCCTCCCCCCCTTCTTCGACCCCCCCTCGCCCTCCTCTCCTCCTTCGGGGCCCAAACCGTCCACGGATCGGAAGATGTACCAGCAAATGCCGGCGGCCAACAAATCCAACGCCGCCGCCACCCAAAATGGCAACCCCAACATCCACTCGCTCCCTCCCCCTGGCCCTTTTTCTTCCCCAGCTTGGCGCAAGGACAGAGCTACAATGGCACCGAAGATCGGGCCGCCGACAGCCTTGCTGAGCACGCGCAGGCTCGAGACGGAGCCTTGGAGCACCCCCTGCTGCTCGGGGGCGATGCCCTTGGCCAGCGCGGACATGAGGCCGGGGTTTTTTAGGGAGGCGGCCATCTGGGCAGGGAGGGAGGGAGGGAGGGAAGGGAAGTGGGTGGGATGTGAAGATATTCGTCGGCTGGGATGCCCTTGTGCTAGCCCCATACACGATGAGGGGGGGCGCAATTTTTCTTTTTCATCGGTACTTCCTAAATGCACCCACATGAATAGGCCGGGCATAGCGATGCAAGAAAACAAAGGACGTTCATTGTAAACATCTGGAGAAGCGAGAAGGGGGGAGGGGGGGGAGCGGAAAAGAGGGACTCGGGACCCACCTGGGGCAGTATCGTCAGGCCCATCATCCAGCCGTGGGTGGCTACCGATATCACCCCCATGGCCAGGGCATGCCCGAAGAGACCGACGGTGACACAGCCGTTCTCGCTCACAAAGCGGGGGACGAAATAGCGCAAACTCCCCTGGATAATGGCGAGGCAGATCCCGATGATGGAGACGTAAAAACCCAAGGTCATGTAACCCCACCCGAAGCGGCGTTTGGTGTACAGCACGACGAATTGGTAGACGCATTCCGTCAGCTGGTTCAAGAAGAATGGCCCGGAAAAGAGCTGGAAACGCCGAAAACGCATGGCCTCCCGAAGCACGAAGAAAGGATTGGCTTTCCTCCAATTGATGTTCAAAGCCCGGTGGCACGCCTGCAAACTCTCTGCCATGGACCAGGCAATGACAATGGAGACGCCTAGAAAGGCAAGCGAGAGGTAAATCGGGTAGAGGACATTCATTTTTTGTAAGACAGGACCGATGGCGGGGCTGTAGGGTAATGGGAGGGGAAAGAGCTGTAAGTCGATCGTGCCAGGCGGAACCATGGAATGCCTGCGGAAGCACTCAATAGACTTTATGCGACTTTTTCGACACACATGCACAATGTCCCCAGGCCCCTGATGATATCCGCGTACGATCCTGCTACGGCCATCCATTTTGCAGGGATCTCCACATGCTTGTTCCTCCCATGCCCCCCCTTGGTCTCCAATGCTCGCATCCAGACACCCCCCCAACGACATCAAACCAGCCGGAAGCACGCTGAGACTAAAAGAGGTTGTGTGGGACGTACCCTAGAATCATGGACAGCCCAATCGCCATCCCCAGCCTTCCGTACTGCTGTGCTAACTCTCCCTCCCCGGTCTTGCCTTGCGCGGAACACAGGTCGGCAACGATGGCATTGATCATGCCCAGGGTCACGTTGCTCGCGCCGTTGATGAGGAAATAAATTAGGACGCTGTGCCGCGTTGGCAAGATCGCGACCACCATCAGGGAGGCGAAGTGAAGGAGGAGGGAAAGAAGCAATATGGGCCGGCGACCGACGCTGTCGCTCAGGTTACCCAATACCGGCGAAGAGAAAAATTGGACGCCTCGTTCTACCCCGGCACAGACGCCTAGGAAGGCAGCCGTTTGTGAGTAATTGTTTCCAAAATCGTTTAGAAGCAGTTCGGTGAAGGTGGTGAACAGGACCCCGAAGCTTATGTGGTAGAAGAACCCCAAGGCGCGGCAGAGTTTTTTCGTTCGCACCAATTGCTTTGCATGATGATTGTGTCCGTGTATTTGGTTCTCCAAATTATCAGACGCGTGAATAGAGTCAAAGGGTGTGACTTGACGCCGGCCTCCATCACCGGTTCGTAATGGAGTGGTAATGCCCTCCTCTGTGGGGGAGAGGATGACCACTTTCTCCTCATTTACTAGAACAGGAGTAATAGGTAGCTCTGTCATGCCAGATGGACCACCTCCTGGACTTAATCTGTTACCATAAGCCCCATTTACACGCTTTCGAGGGCTGGCGTCCATAGCAGAGCCTAATATATATGGGTTAGGGGGGGAGGGTTAAGGCAAAGATCTGTGTCGAATCCCCGTTGTGATCAATGAGCACGCCCCCTATTTTTTGCTTATAAGAAAGAGATATTGAGGAAGCATGCCTAGTGGAGTCTCAAATAAATTACGCACGCATTCGACGTTTTTAATAAAAAAAAACAACGAAAGGAAGGAAGAAAAAAAGCTCCATCCTTCGGAGAGGGACCCAAAAAGCGGAGGTTGATCTTTTTAAAATTTTGAATATCAAGCCCAGTTGCTATGTCGCCTCTGTCTCATCTGTACATGATGTGCTTTAGGTCCCACGCGCCATGCTTTCGTACCACTGCACGATTATTAACCTGCGCTTACCCATTCTGTGTACAGACTTATTTTTGACGCCGGACAATCATGTCCGAGTATTCTTCCGCTGATTCCTCCGATAAGCTTTCCCCCCCGGCTTCTGCTCGGTTGCCACCTCCTCCTACTTCACTGCGCAGCAACACTGCTTCCTGTAGGTACAAAAACGCAACGCGCGTCGTAATCTTTAACATTCTCGATATAAGTTTTCATTATTTATTCGTTTCAATGTAAAGTGCTATCTAGGATTCAAGCTTTCATACCTCAGATCGCTCAAGCCAACGCCCACTTGGAAGAGCGCCTTCAATCAGGTCAAGGAGCAGGTATATAGAAGCCTCTAGACTCTATCTAACTTTCTTACGTTTACGTTTACCTTTTTGTCTTTACGTCTTAATGTTTTCACCACAATGCATGCTGAACATGGTTTGTGGAGCTCTTGCGAACAACACGCTCACGTGTAGGACTAGATAGGACCTTTAGCCGTCTATTACGTAAATGGCTTCTCTTTTGAATGCTTCGGGCGCATATTCTTTTGTCGGAGATTCCAATAAATGCTACGCTGCACGCTGCTTTTGAGCAAGGGCGTGCGCTGGCTCCTCGGTTAACCTACTCGTACCAACCCTTCCCCTTCAACAGATGTGCGGCTCGACACGGACCTATCAGCGAAGCAAACGGACCGGGACGAAGGCGAGGAAGATGCAGCACATGAGGAGGAGCAGGAGCAAGCCGTCATTAGCTTGGATCTTGCCGTCGGGCCCGTAGATGAGAGGCTCGTTGCCGCTCTGGAAGGGGACGAGGGTGGTGGGAGTAGGGAGGAGGCGAAGGAGACCTCAGGAATGGAAGAGGAGGAGGAAAAGACCGAGAGGGTGCTCTCCTTGTTGGGAGGAAGAAAAAGGGCGGACGAAGCGGCGGGAGAGGGAGCAGAAAAGGCTGGAACGAGGCATAAAGGGTCGAAGAAGCCGTTGATTCAGGAACTCACTTGACATGGTTCAGAGCCTAGGAATTCCATGCTTGGATCTGGGAATCTCACATCGATTTGCGCATATTCGGAGATGGCGTGTAATGTCCTCCTCCTATCTTAAGGAAAAAAATATAGGCACACAAACATACTCCGGCAGATGGTGGAGGCCCTTGTCCCCCCCGCCCCCTCTTGATCGCTGTCCAACCCCCAAAACGAAGCGATGGCGCTTATCCCTTCATACTTTTTTGCATTTCATTGTCATGCAGCACAGTGTCAACCCTTGTGCCCGCCCTGGATGTTCGGCATCCCCTAAGTAGCCTCTTCCTTCCTTCCTCGCTTTCCTCCCACCCTCCCCCGCGCGTCCCCCTATCAGGCATTATCACTGCGCTTACAGGCACCCGTGTCCCCACAAAACACCTGGGCCTCCCATTCTGCCTCCTGTGGCCCGTGTAAGCTTCTCCCCCTCCCTCCTCATCACTCATACCAACCGAAACCGCAAGGCTATTTCCTGCGCGGGTTCGACTCCGCGCCCGGCCACGGCTTGCCGCGCACCCTCCCTCGCGCCATCCCTCCAGCCTTTTTGCCTCCCTCCGATCCATGTC
>NW_005803867.1:20941-23648 GCF_000240725.1 Microchloropsis gaditana
AGGGAGGGAGGGAGTGGCATGCATGAACGTGGCAGTCCTCTATCTCTTCTTCCAAAATGTGCTAGCTACGTTGGGGAAAATGCCATCCGTTACCCGTGCAGGGCTAGCGATATTCTCTTCCCTTGTCTCCCTCGGCGTACCGGGTGTCAATGTTTTTAGGATGGCCACCCCCACCTTCTTTTCGCTCTTCTTTAGCCGCGTCACCCCCACGGGCATCACGTCGAACAAATTCCCGCCTTTCTGGTGGCTTTTGGGCGCCAGAACAAAGCCCCTATCGCGCGATCGGTAGTCGTTGCTGAATGCGTGGCCATTTCGGTCGCCCTGCTTGCGGGCACGACCTTTTCTTTTCGCCGTGGAACCCGGTGGGGGATAGTGCTGAGGTGGGGGCCGCTGTGTGCACTGGAATAGGAAAATCAAACAACCATCAAAGGGAATATCCGTCCCAGGAGCAAGTGCTCGGGTGTACATTCAGCGCCATCACATTCCACAGACAGGCCAAGCGTCGAAAATCCTGCCCGGTTTAGGAAGTTGTACCATGGCCCGCAGGAAACAAGGAAAAAAATGAGACGGGGTTCCGAGATTTTTTCCCAAAGGACGCACCTGTCTTTTGGTCAAGCCCTCGCCGCGGGCTTTGGGCGCAAAATAACGCCCTCCTTTACTGCGTCCCCCTTTTCGACCGCGTGGGGCTTTACCCATACCGAAGCGGACTGTATTTGATATGCGGTTAAAAATGGGGAGGGGGGGAGGTATGCCAGGAGGTAGAAGAGAGATAGCAGAATCAATAAACGCCTCAAAAAGGGCAGCCATCGCTGTCTGCCATCAAAGCACTTTCAAGTTTCTATACAAGATGCTATTTCCCTTGAGTTCGTCGCGGTATTGTGGTAGAGAAACCTCGCATTAAAGGCGGCTGGTGCGCCTGAGCATATCGCTGCCATGGAGTCGTCTCTCTTCAGCTCCATCTTTACCCTCCACCCTCTTCCATACTATTCCAGAATCTATGACACGCCATCGCCCGTTCTCAGTCGAAAATGACCAACCCTGATAGAGGGAAATCCGAAAATAGGCATGATTGTGGGCAAGGAGGGAAAACTGTTGTAGTGCTAAAAAACCAACAGACCTCAAGCACTGAGCAGAGAGGGCGGTGCTCGAGTCTCACTGCGCATGCCATTTCATCTTCTCTCACGAGACGACGCCACCCCATAAACATATACTAGAGCGTCAAAGCGGAGAGTCGAGGAAGGCGTTCAGCTCTTCTTTGTCTGCCGTTGCATTTGGAAAGTCTGCATATGACTGCAAGCCGGACCTTTTGGCCCCAGCACTCTCACTAGGTAGGAGACGTCTTTCGAAAGCCAGACTCACCGCCTCCATTGACCGATACAAAGACATGGGCGAGGCTCTTTTGTGTTTATTGGAAAGGCCTTCTCGGGACAGATTAGTTCGTAGGAAGGGGGGGGAAGAGGTATTACGACGAGCCCGCCGCCTGCATGACCTCTGTGGGACGGAGCAATCAAGCATTACATTCCCTTTCTTCTGGGGCTTCCCTGCTTCCATCCCGGGTTGAACAGTGCGATTCATGGTGCAGTCCGGCCCTCGTTGCAGCGCTGCCTGGCCGACGCGCGCATGACCACCGCCCTTTCTACCCTAGTACCTCATTGCCCCCTGCCTTGCCTTTTCCCCCACCAGGCTTGCCGATTCCAAGCAGGATGAGTAGCCTGCCCACCTCCGCCGCCTCGGGCGTCTACGAAGTGGAGGCCTCGGACGTGATCAAACTCATCCTTCAATTTTGCAAGGAAAACAATTTGCACAGGACACTCCACACCCTTCAGTCGGAATCCCAGGTGGCCATGAACTCGGTGGACTCTATGGAGAATTTTCTCAGCGACGTTACCCAAGGAAGGTGGGACAGTGTTTTGCCTCAAGCGGCGGGGCTTCAACTACCCCAAGACAAACTGCTGGCGCTCTATGAGCAGGTCCGTGGGTTGAATGAGCGGCACCTAGGGATGGGAACCCCAACGGAAGGAAAGCCTTGCAGGTTGTTTTTACCCTTTCTTTGTTCCTGTATTGTTGGTATCCCTAGCAAGGGCTCGACCGTGAGCATTTCGTCGATACTGTCAGGGCTGAAAGTGCCGCACGACCCAAATTCATATGTGACCCGTCGCTCCGGGTAGCCTTTTTCTTCTCGTCCTGAACATGCTTCCTAATATCTGGCTATCGATCTCTTCCCCCCACTTTTCACGCTGTTTTACTCCCGCAGGTCTGTCTCGAACTCATCGAAATGCGTGAAACGGAACTGGCCCGGGAAATGTTGCGAACGACAGAGCCATTACAGCTTTTAAAAACTCAAGACCCGGACCGTTACTTTCGGTTGGAAACATTTTTGAACCGCAAGATCCACGACGCGCAGGAGCTGTATGCCTACGGCCTCAACAAGGAGCGGAGACGGCAGGAGATCGCCGACAGCCTCGCCGTCGAAGTCTCCGTCGTTCCCCCTTCCCGCCTTCTTGCCCTCTTGCAGCAGGCCTTAAGGTATCAGCAACTTCAAGGAAACCTGCCCAAGGACCGGCGTTACGATCTTTTTCGAGGCAGCGCCCGCTCCGCGGGGAAGGACGAGGCGGAACGGCCCCCTAAGAAGCAGGTGCTCACATGCTTCTTTTCCAGCCCCTGTGGAAGATACCCGGACCTTTCGGACTTTTTCTGGAAAACCCCG
>NW_005803867.1:23658-24340 GCF_000240725.1 Microchloropsis gaditana
GCAAAAGGACGGGGTGGGGGATCGGGCGTCAAGAATTCGTCCTCCACTTCATCATCTGTGATGCCATGAGCGGCTGCAGTCATGCATTGGATCCCGATCGCACCCAAAAAGAGAAGGAGTAATGCTCGTAATGGGGGAGGGGAGGCTGCCGTCGGCATGTCCACCCCCGGCAATGCCTGACTTCCAACCAGGCGCCGCTTGTTCCGACGCGCTTGCCAAGCCTTAATGCGGCACCTGTGCAACACATGCGAATTGCCCGTGTGAATGGCGCGGTCTAAAAGTATAATACGTAGTTTTGTGTCCAACCACGCTTAGAAAGAAAGAACATAGCACCTTCGCCATCGCCTCCTCCTGTCTTCCCAATCACGCTTTATGGCACGAAAGATTAAAAACATTAGTAGTGAGGCATGCTTGGGGCATGGGGCATAAAGTGTAGGTGCATGTGCCTTTCTTTCGAAAAAGCCACCCACATATGTGTATTTTGGTGGCTGAAGCTTGTTGCTGCCTCGCGATCATTTCCTCTGTGCATGAATGATATCGCCCTCCCCCTGCCGTGACCCCTCTCCCCCCTCCAACGTCTTTCTCTCTTTCCCTTCCCCCATGTGCCCCTGTAGTGCTTGTATAGCGTGTCGTACATCCCCTCAATCCCCTCTTTTCGCAGAGTGGTTTGCTTTTTTCTGTT
>NW_005803867.1:26265-26708 GCF_000240725.1 Microchloropsis gaditana
TGGTGCCTTGATGGGTCATTTGGGGGCGGCCCAAGCCAGGTTGCGGGCAGACACGGGGGCTTCAGGGATTTTGAAGAAACAACGCGAGGTCTTGACGAACGTGAGCGAAAAAGACCGAGAAATGGCCGAGAGAAGGAGGGCTCAGAAAGCGGAGGAGCAGGCGGCGGCACGGCGGGGGGAAGGAAAGGAACGGGCGTGGTTGGAAGTGCGGCAGAAAACGGTGGAGAAGGAATTGGACTATGCCCGTTATCGGGACTATTGGCGGGCTTTTTCGGGGTTTATTTTAACGGACACGGAACCCCGGCTGTTCTACGTGCCGGCCCGGATGACAGAGTCTTTGGAGAAGCTCGTGGAAAAAACGCGGGGAGAAATGGAGGCGAAGGTCGGGCGCAAGGAGGAGGAGAAGGACGAGTCTGTCCGCGAGCTGGAGAGGGCGTTTCGAG
>NW_005803867.1:26932-27604 GCF_000240725.1 Microchloropsis gaditana
GGGAAGGCGCCGGGGAGGGACCGGCGGAGGGAGGAGTCGAGGGCACAGCGCCGGCTGCGAGCTCGTCTACGGATGAGGAGAGAGAGGAAGAGAGGGGAGGAAACGGGGAGGAGGCGGAGGAGGAAAGGGAGGGCGTGGCGGAGGCAAACGAGGGAACAGCGTAGGTGGAAGGGAGGCGGCTGCTTCTTGCTTCCCCCGGTGCATACCGCCACCGGGCTTTATAAAAAAGCCTGGAGAGAAGGCCGTGGCCAGGCAATTTAAAATTCCGTTGGCAGCCGTTACCGAAAGAAACATCAAACGTAAAGGACGAACTGAGACCGGGGCATCCGAGTGGAAGGAAAGGGAAGGGCCACATACCCGGGCGTCGTATGGCGTTGGCTTTCCGTGGACCGGCGGGGTTTTTCTTTTTTGAAATTTTGAATTTTAAGTATCATTCTGCTCCCACTTTTCTCGATCCTAGTCGGCACAGGCCTGTCGCCCATGCACACTCCCTTCCAACGCACGTCCCCGATCTTCCACATTCATCAGTCTTTGTCTTCCCCGCCATCTCATCCCCCCACCTACTGCTACCTCCTGCACCCCTTTCGCTCCACACCCTTCCTTCCCACCTCATCACTTTCTTCTTTCCTTGCATGCACGAAGCTGTTTGCACGTTCGTCTTTTTGCATGCAC
>NW_005803867.1:27614-27836 GCF_000240725.1 Microchloropsis gaditana
TCCTTCTCTGCCTAGGCCCATCCTGTCCTCGCCCCCGAGCCCGCTTCCGGGTATCCTGAAAGTCGCCATCGACCCCTCGAAAGCTTCCTTCCCAATCCTTCCTTCTCCGCTTCTGCGTGCTGCCCACGGCGGAGGGCGCGAGCGTTACCTTCTCCCCTCCCTGCTCCTCCTCCTTCCCGCCCTTTTTCTTGGGCGGGAAAATGGCTAGGGGCCGCGGTGGTC
>NW_005803867.1:27909-28203 GCF_000240725.1 Microchloropsis gaditana
CTCTCCTGCACGACCCAGAGATGCCTTTCCTTCCCTCCCTTCCTCCCTCCCTCCCTACGTGGACGAAGGCCATGAAGGCCGCCAAACGAAATTTGTTTTTGCACTCGTGGAAGGTTCCCACCAGCACCGCGCCGCAGGTGACCATCATGGTCATGGAGATAATGTCTATGGAAGGAGAGGGAGGTAAAGGGCCGCGTGATGAGAAGGGAGGGGCAGGGGGCGCTCGTTGTCGGGGCCTGAAGGGGAGGTACAGGCTGCACGCAGCCCGTACGAGCGATGGGGGGGGAAAGAAGG
>NW_005803867.1:28213-29130 GCF_000240725.1 Microchloropsis gaditana
GTCCGGTCCATCTTTCTCCTGTCGGGCCCCAGGGGCTCGGGGAAGACCGCGACCTTGTACCATGCCGTCCATTACGCACGGCGGTCTGGTTGGGTGGTGTTTTTCGTCCCGTCGGCCTTCGAATACCTTCACGAAGGGGGCTTGATCCGTCCTTCCCCTTTCTATCGGGGCTACTTCGACACCCCCGACTTGGCGCAAACGACCTTGCGGCAACTCGGCGAAGCGCACGGACATCAATTTGCCTCCCTGCCGTACACCGCGCCTCGGGGTTTGGAAAGCTTGGAGTTGTCGGGCGAGTACACCTGCTGGGACCTGATGGCTTTGGGGTTGAGTCAGCGGAAATGGGCCACCACCTGCCTGCTCGAGTTGAAACGGGCCTTGGAGAACCAGGACGCGTACCCGGTGCTCTTCGCGGTGGACGAGGTCTCGGAATGGTTCTACCCTTCCTCGTATTTCTACGCGCGGAAAAAAATCGAGGCTTCCCGCTTGGCAGTGGTGGCCTCCCTCCGAGGCCTCCTCCCCTTCCCTCCCTCCGGCCCAGGGTACGGGAAACATCACCAACGTTTTGCTTTCTTGGCGGCATATTCCCATCGGTACCCGCGGCGTTCCTACAAAAAAGCCAGCAAGGGAGCCGAAGGACGAAAACGACGCGGAGACCTTCCCCCTTATCCCCTCCCCCGCTTCCTCGCACCCTACGACGTGCCCCTACCCCCTACCTATTCCCCCACTGAATTCCAAGTTTTGTACAACTTTGTCGCCGATCAGGGGCTCTGGGGACCTCAACCGTCCTTCACCAGCGCCGCCCTGCGACAGGCTCGGATGATCTCGGCGGGACATCCGGGTACCTTTGCGAAGGACGCGGTGGTTTTGGAACGTCGACTGTTTGCTCCGCAAAACCGGGTGGGGAAAGCCTCGGC
>NW_005803867.1:30009-32113 GCF_000240725.1 Microchloropsis gaditana
GCCCTCCCTCGCTACCTGCATGGTCTCCACGGCCACGATCTCCTTCGCGAGGAGAGTGAGGAGATAGCCGGTCATGATCACAGGCACCAAAGTTAAGGTGGCCCGGGTGCCCGCCAACCGCACGTCCAAATAGTCCCGGGGGGAGAAGGCGATCGTGTAGACGGCGATGGAGAACAAGCCCACGCCCAGCAAGAGCATCATGTACTGGACCACCAGGAAAGCTTGATTGAAATGGAAGGCATGCGTGCAAAGGGAAGGTTCGGGCTGGCCTTGGTAAGCGGGCAAGTCAGCGTACATCCGGGGGTGGATGAATTTGGTCAAGGTGACCAGGGTGGCGCTCATGACGCGAGGCTCTGGTTGGATCGGAGAAGATTCGCGGTAGACCGTCATCCCCAACAGGCCGGAGAAGGAGACAAATAGGGCGTAGGGCAGCATGTCGTGATCGATCAACCCCGCGTTGACCCCGTTGAAGGACAAGATCAAAAAAACCACAGCTTTCATCGCGAAGGTGGCCTGGCGTGTGGAAGGAAAGGAAAGTGCAGGAGTGGATGGTGAGGGACCAGGGACGACGGAACCCTTATGAGAGGGCCCGGGCCGTGCCGGGAGCTCGTACCGCAGACCCCGTAAAGAGCGTTTGATCACCCACGCCAAACCCCCCCTTGTTCGGGGACACCAAGCAGCGTTGCCAGTCCTCAACAGTGTACCCATACTGCCGGCCTTGGATCCAGGCGTAGACGGTGGCCAAGATCGTCGACGCCATGACTGTCGGGATCGCTACCAGAAGCAGGATTTTCAGAGCAAATATGGCCTTCCTGTCCACCTCCTCATTATGCACTCCCCCCCACCGATTTAGCTGGATGGGCATTGTTCTTCGTCCCTCTCGTTCACGGCGCTACGGATGAAGGAGAACACCTTGAAGAGGGGTCGGCGGGAATAGGAAAGGGAGAGGTGAGAAACCGTAGTAGTACTAGCAGTAGCGGCGAGGTTTTTGGGGGACGGGCGGCTCCAAATTTCAAACACGCAAGAACGACATACGGAAGACCCAAGCATGACATGCCGACGCCTATATCTACATGGGGTGCCTTTTGATGTGCCGCATGCGCATTCCGTGAGGTTTGTGTGTCACTTTTTAAATTTCATTTTTATGGCATCCCGGGACGTCGGACAGCGAGCGCAATAATCCCTCAGTGGGGGGGTACAAGGACTCGGTCGAAAAAGGTCGCTATGGCAATGCACGCGCAGCTACAGGAGGAGACAACGTCGAATCTACTTTAGTCGTCGGACAGAGGTTTTAGGTTTGCGAGGATTTCTGCAGGGATGAAAGGTATTGCACGTAGATTTGAAAATGATCGGAATGAGACTCAAACGCGACGTTACGTGGTAACCTCCTTGCTTGTACTAACTAGTTGATAAAAAGAAAATTAATCTTGGCAATCCAAAGAATCGCACAATGCGTTAGGAACGGTACCAACATAGCTTCTGCAAGCCTTGGCAGTTCAAATCGAAGTGCAGGCTGGTCAATGAGCCATTTTTACCGCGCCTGCGTGGTAAACCCTTATTGTGGCATACACTGCAGGCAGCGCATGGGAAGAGGCTTGATACCCCCACGAAGCATATGCATAAATGTACGTATATCTATATATAATTATATAAATCAACCGAATGGAAACGTGTGTGTACTTGTACATGCTATGGTTATTTGGCTTACCCTCGCCTTAATTGCACGTCATAATCTAACTAATCCGGGTCTTCGGCCAGCGTGACTTTTCTGCGTCCCTCCTTTTCTTCTTCATTTCCTTCTCTTCCTTCTTCCGCTTTGCCTCCGGAGTCGACCGTGCGAGTGCCTCTTCTTCTTTCCGTTGTTTTTCTCTTCTTTTCCACTCCCTCTCTTGCTGATGCGCCACCTGCAAGGCTCTCAATTTCTTGGCTTCAATCTCCGCCCGGACCTCCTTGCTCCTTCTGCGTGCCGCCTCCGACAACATCACTCCCCCTCCCGCCACATGATCGAGCAGGTCAAACACCAACTGAAGCAAGGGTAAGAGGTGTGCCTTCATACCCGTGGCCGTGGTGGGGAGAAGGAAGCGGGCCCGTAAAATGACAGGAG
>NW_005803867.1:32123-36613 GCF_000240725.1 Microchloropsis gaditana
GGAGGGAGGGAGGGCGTCGGCGGAGGGATTCAAAAAGAAGTCCACCACCGCATGGGGCAGCGGGCGAGTGGAGGAAGGGGAAGGCGAAGACGGGAAAGGGGTACGCATCGCGTGCTTGACGCAAGCCGTCAATGCCAGGATGGCGCAGCCAGCAATGCAAGGCCGGGCCACCACCTGGCCCGACGCGTACAGGCCGTTGATTTCTTCCACGACGCCGTAGAGCGTGGGCACGTACCAGTCTGCCTGCGCGTACATGCAAGCCCCACGAGGGGTACCACTGAATAGGCCCAGGTAATGCGCGAGCCGACAACGTTCCCGCGGGGGGTTCCGTGCGTCGGCCAAAGCCCGCAGGTCGCTTTCGAACAGAGGTTGAAGCTCGGCCGTGGGGAGGCGCAGGTATTCCTCTGGAAGTAAGGCGTCGGGTCCTGTGATGGCTTGCCAGGACTCGGCCACGCAGGTGCGTGCTTCGGGTTGAGAAATTCCTGGGAGCATGTGTGCGAGGGACAACCCTGCCAGGGGGGAGGTCGTCAGGACTGGGAGGTCTGTAACCCTCGAGGCGAGGTCTCCTTCCCTTGGTAAGGACCCCCAGGGCTCTATAGATGATGTGACCGAGGACAAGGCCATGGCCAGGTCGGAAACATGGTCCAGGTGTCGGGCGCAAGAGGAGGGCGTGAGCTCCCCTTTCTTGCCGCAAGAGGTACGACGGGCAGCATCGTGGTGGCCATGATTTCGTTTGTGGCGCCGGCCCTGGCTCATGCCTCAGTGCGATTGCCCGCGTGTGCAGAGCGTGACCGCCCCCGTGCGATCGGCTCGTTCGCTATTTTTGATGGACGATGGCACGTATCCACCAGGGGCCTCTATGGGATGGTAGGATGAGAGACAGAGAGGGGTAATTTGTCAGGACTTAGCGTTCCATATAATCACTCGAGCACACGCACATGTGCAAAAAGGGGCCATGCATGAGGATAGTTGCTTCTGTCACGACGTCTGGAGCATATTGACTAGCATTTACGCCGTATAGTTCGCCTTGTGGCGTCGTCATTTCTTGGCAGGATAGGTTGGGGCGGACACGGGCGAGCATCCAGTGTAGGAAAGGTTCCGCCTGCAATTACGATTTATTTTGCCCCTTATTCATTTAAAAACCACCTATACATGAAACAGACGACCATGCTACCGCTGTCTTTGGTCTGTAGGGCGAATTGCCTGGTACTGGGACTCTTGCTTCTTCTGGCGGCCACCCATGCTTTTCGGTTGAAGGGCCTCCCCAGCACGACACGACAAACAAGCAAGCTGCTCCTACACCCATCTCCGCACCAAACCCTCATTACAGGGCAGCCATCACGCCCCACGCGCATAACGATAGCTTATCTTTCGTCATTTGCGCGGCGGGTGGCCCCATCCAGGTCCATGGTCGTGGCGGCTTCGGGGACAGAGTACTTGGACAACCTCCCCTCCCGCGCGTCGAAGAAAGGACCCCCTATGCAGTGGGGTGCCCTAGGCACTTGGATACTGGCCACTGCCTTACAATTTGCGACAATTGTAGCCTTTATGTACGGGATGGAAAAGGCGTTCCTGAGATTCAACTTGTCGAAGCAAGCAAGCATTTGGCTCGTCCGGGCGTTTTTCGCCTTCATGAGCTTGAGGTGGGTATCGATGCAATGCAGCCTGTAAGGTGCCAACATGGCACGCCGTTGCTTTCTAACGCACATTTCAATCGATTGATGACGTCGTGTTATCACCGTTCATGGGTACAGATCGCGAGTCTTCTCCATCCTCGATAACTCCCGCCCCACGGTGGCCATGGAGGACAGGAAACGCAGGCTTCGCAAACGCCCTTCCTGGATGTAAGTGCCCAGTCCTTTATCATGGACGAATTGTTGTCGCTAATACATCTCTCGTCTCGGTGTGTTGACAATGAAAGCATGCGCCCTGCTAAATCGCAGCACAGGAGCTTTCTCTTCCTCCTGACTCCTGCTTGTCCCTCACGCGCTCTGTTCCACACGGAATCTCTGACCCTTTCTTTCCAAACAGGCCACCTGCCAAAGCCTTTCCCGTCATTTGGATTTCCATTGGTGTCCTTCGTACTATTGCCTCCTCCCTTGTGTACGAGACGACCAATACTCTCCTCTCCCCCGCTCTCCTCGCCTTCGTCTTGCACCTGTCCGTTGGTGATACCTGGAACACGATCACCAACGTGGAGGATCGACAAGGTGCGTCCGTTCCTGGGGTGTTTTTGGTCTGGCTTTCGGTCGTGAATGCGGTCAGGATGTATGCACATACCCTGCCCTTGGCAGGGAAAGTGCTAGCGCCCAGTGCCGTGTGGATTACGATCGCGAACGTGTTGGTCATCTCGATATGGAGGCTGAATGGAGCAGAGCCTTTGTATCCGTTCAAAAAACGGCGGGAATGAAACGTAATGCCTGTCTTGTGACTTATCGGTCAGTGGGGGCGAGGGTGTGCTCGGAGCATGCGCCGTTTGATCTTGGTGGTATATTGAGTGTGTTAGAGAGGGCATCGAGGTATAAATTTGTTTTGCTCCTTCCTGCGCATTTAGTCGTGTGAGACTTATGAGGTGATGGAGTACAACAAACGCTCCATAAGAAAAACGATAAGAAGCAGCTCATTTATAAATTCGGAACGAAATAATCAGAGCATAGCAAGCAAGAGGGATTATTGCGGCGATTAGAAAAGGTTTCTTTGATAGACCCCCTTTCAGGCCCCTTCTGTTCAAATGCAAGTACCTCGGGATTCCTTTTTTAGGCAACCTGCCTCGTACATCATGCCATGGCTGTTTCCTGTGGATTCGACTACCCATAGGCTGCCGTGTGCGATGCCTACCTGGGATGCAAACATTGAGACGAATGAAACAAGCCCTTGAATTAAGATGAACTTGACTGATCTCCTGCGCGCTACCAAGCCATTGCATTTATAATTGCCCGGCATCAGGCCTGATAATGAAAAGGAGCGTATGCGCTAAGGAGCAAGCAGCTCGGATCTCGGGCGTCACGTCGCGCGACAGCGGCGAGGGGACCTCCAGGTTATCTGCTGTCGTGTGTGTTTATAGCCTATTAAGAGCTTTGGCTGATTTTGAAACCCCTACCTCATGTTCATGTTGCTATCTGCACAGGTACTGGGGGTGAGTTGGTGTGTTTTGGTCATGAAACGTTTGCTTTGCTGCAGGAGCGGGGGGAGCCGTGGAAGCACCGTGGCCTGTCAGGTTTCCGCTTTAAAGCCAATTCCTGCGCGACAGGTAAGTTATGATTTTCTAAACACCTTTTTGGTGCACATGTGTCTAGGGCGAACTCTTTTCTGCTTTATTTATTCATGCGCGGTGTGTTGTACACCTATGACAACCAAGGGTGTGCCGCCGCAGGCTTATGCCTCCTCATGTAGCTATCACTCCCGCTCTCCCACTGATGATTGACGAATTTAGCCACATATTGCATGCCATCTTAAAGTTATGAAGCGGTGTTACTTCTGCATCAATCTAGGATGTATTTCTCTTTTCTAATCATCCTCTTCTGTATCCACACTTCCCTTTCACTCGGTGGCAGCCCCTACCGCCGTCGATCTCTGCTGCGGCCTTTGCGCGCTCCTCCTTCTTCCTCTCTTCTCTCCCATCCCGCACTTTCACGACGAAATCTACCGATGAAGATCAGGTCAAGCCTCCTCGGGCGACCGGTGGCAAGTACAAAGCAAGAGCCATGGGCAAACGATCGGCTGCCCTGACAGATTCAGGGATAGATGATGCCCTGGAGAAAGAATTACTCTATCTTGACACGTCGTCCCTGGTCCTACCCCCCGGAACGCAGACGGAAGGGATGACTGTGGAGGAGATGCAGACGTTGGCGGACGCCTACGCCCTTCAAATGCAAGAAAAAGCGAACCGGGAGGGGGACGTGGAGGAGGGCCATTACCCGGAAGTTACGTCGGAGCGGTTGGACCCTACCATGGTCTATGCCCCCTCTGACGACCCTCGGCACCACGTGGAGGAGGGAGCGATGGGGAAAATTTACACGCTGAGCGAGGAGGAAGTCAAGCGGTATTTCCCGGGGCCTTGGAGGCGGCCTAGCCGCGTCCCCTGGCTCACGGACTTACAAGCCGTGCTGACCCGACGCTACCTGTTAGTACGGCCGCAGGCGGTGGAGGTGATGCAAGGATTGGGAAGCTTCGCAGGAAAAGGGCGGGAGCAGGGTCGGTTCGGGGGCATGGAAAGGGTGGAGGCCTTGCGGAACGACTGGGAGGAGAAAGGCGGGTTTGACGGGGCCTTTGCGCGGGCTAAGAGGGGGGAAGGGGGGGAGGTCAGGCCGTCAGTGGCACCGACGCCCCCTCTCGGGAAAGTTGCGGACGAAGAGGAACGTGGAGAAGGGGAAGAAGGCGCGGTGGATGGGGAAAGGGTGGACGACGACGACGACGACGAATACGATTTGTTCGGTGGGGAGGAGGATGACGAGGAGAGGCTACGGGCGGGGTTGGGGGGGGCCGACGGG
>NW_005803867.1:36972-38481 GCF_000240725.1 Microchloropsis gaditana
TTCGGTCGTGAATGCGGTCAGGATGTATTATCCCTCCTCCCCGGCCTTCCTGTCTTCCCCCCCCTGCCTCTTTCTCTTGCTCTTGGAGCTGCACCATCAACAACAGGCACTCCAATTCCGAGACAAACATCCCCCACCCTGCCTTTTCCTCCCCTCCATCCACCTTCCCTTCCTCCGCCACCTCCCGCGGATGGATGACCATTAAGGCCACCAGCAATACGTGGACCATCAAGCGCCACACACCGGGGGAAGCGCAGGTCAACCGTCGGTACCGGACCGTTTCTCGGACGCATGAAAAGACCGAGGAACTTCGGGGGTTTCCGTCCGGCACGGCCCACAGTCGAGTCAAAATCCCGCGCGTCACCATCTCCCCCTGGTCTCCCACCCCCCCTACCCCCTCGTCCTGTCCCTCGCGGCAGTTTTCCTTCGTCGCTGTCGTACCGCCAGTGCGTACCCGGCCTCGGCTGCCCGCCTCCGACGTGCGGGTTCCGGCACGGGACGTCCCCTGGGGGGGCACCGGGTGGACAAGGAGGACGATGCAGGCCACCACCAGGCCGGACACTATGCTTCGCATGGGCTCCGGCGCCCAATGCAAGGCTTCGTGCAACAGCGAATTCAAGGTTCTGTACAAAGGTCCCCCCTGGACCGCGTCCGTCCGGGCTGTGGCCCATGTCTCTGGGGAGTGTAAGAGCAAACTTACCAACATGCCCAGCGCTGCCGGCAATAGCTCTCCATGCTCCCCTGCTTCCCCCCCTCCCTCCTCTTCCGCCCCGCCCGTTTCCCCTTGACAACAGGCGCACCGTTTCTGCTTTTCCTCGTTCCCTTCCTCCCCGATGACGGCCCTTCGGTACCCCTGCAACCGGCGGACAAGCACCGGATACAAACCTAAGGTAGCTGCAAACCGGGCATCCTCCCCGTCTTTCCCCTGGGCCAGAAAGCGCGCCAAGGACAGGAGGGCGAAGGTGCGTTCGTGCGCGTAGTCGGGGTTTTCCTTCCCTGCCCATCGCACCAATGCACCCACCATGGGGAGGATTAAGGTGGCGTGGGCCGGACCCAGATCCGTTAGAAAAGACAGGATGGACAAACGGTCCGTCCGCCGCGCCGACCGCACCTCCAGGCTCTCTCCCTTTTCCTCCTTCCCTACCCCTTCCTCCCTTCCTTCCTCCTTCCCTTCCTCGAGCCCGGCCAAGGCCGCCGCCACGGGCCCGAGACCCCCGGCGCCCACAAACAGGTGCCAGCCGGCCGCTCCTTCCGCCATGATCGCATTCCCTTCCCCCCCCATCACTTCAAACAAGCCCAAGCTCTGCGTCGCCCCGCATACTTCCCCTTTGGAATGCGAGTACTGCAGCACCAAGGAAGCCGCCTCCAGCAAACATAGCTTCGTCTCGGTTAAGGAGGCTTCAAATTCGGACAGTTGGACCAACAAAGAAGGAGGGAGGGAGGGAGGGCGGGCGGTCTCCGTCCCGCTTCGGCTCTCGGCCGACGTCCGGCCCATGTTCGCCAGATCCA
>NW_005803867.1:38491-43166 GCF_000240725.1 Microchloropsis gaditana
CCCTCCCTCCCTCCCTCCCTCCCTCTCGTCGTCTTGGACGCCCGTCCCGCCGAGGAATACGCCCAGAGCGGAGCCGGTCGCGTGCGGCACTCTTTTCGCCCTCCTCCCCCTCTGTGGAAGTCTCCTCCCCTCCTCTCGGACTGGCTGAAGCGTCAAGGCCTGAGGCCCGGGCGGCAACGGCTCTGTGTGGTGGGGTCCTGGCAAAGGAAGGAGGGGAGGGGGGAGAAGGAGGAATCCGAGCAGTTGTGGCGACGCCTGTTGTTGGGCTCGGGCGAGGAGGAGGAAGAGGGGGAGGGGGAGGAAGAGGAAGGGGAACGGCATCCCCCCTCCCCAAGGTTAGGGTCAGGGGTGGATACAGGCCTCGTTCTCGTCAAGTCCCTGCAGGCGCTGGGCTTCCCCTACGTGAGCAAGCTCCGAGGCAGCTTCGACCACTTCGTCGACTTCCTCCTCCTCTCTCCGGGCTTTGGCACGTCCTCCTTCTCGCCTTCCGTTGCCACCGAGGACCCTCCGGGTATCTTGGTGGAGCGCCACGATCCTTCCGTTTACGAGCTGTGGCGGCGGCGAGCATGGGCAGCGGCGGCCCTCCCTCCCTCTTTGTACACCGCCGCTGGCTTTCGAACTCCCTCCCTGCTCCCTGCCTCCAACGCCTCGCCCCTGTCCGACAACCAATGGTGCTGGCCCCCGGACATGGCGGGCTTGCCCTTGCCAAGGGGAAGGAGATTAACCCCTAAAGACATGTTGCGGTTGGCCGAGACATTAGAGGCGGCGGAGAGCAAGGGGCACAGCGCCGTGGTTCGGGCCGTGAAGGAGATGGTGGCGGTGCAGAAGAAAATGATCGAGGTGGGCGTGGGGGACGAAGGGGAGGAGGACGACGAAGGGCGGGAGGGGAAGGAGCAGGGTAAAGACGTGGAAAAAGGGGGCTCCCCCCACAGAGGCGGCCAGTCACGCATGCAACATTTTTTCTCGCGCAAGCCCAAGAGCAGCAGCGAGGGCCCCAAGAGCATGGAAGGTAACGAGCAGAGGGAAGGTCGTGAAGGAGGAGAGGGAGGGATGACAGCTTCGATGGTGGTGGGAAAGGCGGCGCTTTTGTTGGACAAAGCGGACAGGTAGTTAGGTCATGTGGTAGAGAGACATGCCGGTGATAACAGCGAGACACTCCTGTGATAATGGCTAGAAGCTTTGGGCTTGTTTGTCGATATTGTGATTTTGGAAGCCTTCGACACCGGTAGTGAGCACGACGGGAGGTTTGTCGTGGATAGGAGAGGGCATCAGGACATGTGTACACAGGAAAGGTGTTAAAATCCATGTATGCATAGAAAGCGCGACTGGGGAAAAATAAACGAAGTAACCAAGCATTGACTAGTCAAGTAAAACGAGACATAAACTGTAAATGTCGTGATAATGCAAGATAAAGAAACGACCTGTTGCGTTTTACTCGGCGGTATCTACCGCACTAAAGACATTACCCGACTGACCCTTTAAGGGGAACAAGGGTACAACGGGACAGGTAATCTTAAGCCTCGTCCTGACAGTCCAAGGGCGTACATGGCATGACTCTTTAGCAACTGAGCAACACCTTCCACATCCAGGAACGGCTAAATCACATAATTGGCCACCTACCCCCCCCCCGCGTCGCAACGACTGATTGAGTTTTTAGGAAGGGGTAATATGGATCGCTCAAATTGACCGGTGGGTTCAGCTCGCATGATAGACTCCTAGAGAAAGCGACTTCGGTGTGGCTACAAGGACGTACATAGATTTTAAAAACCATGTTTCTATAGCACTTCGTATTCAATAAATCCCTATGGTAGATTGGAGCGTCACTCCAACACTCTGCACTCCGATAAACCTGTCAGCGCGTGGCGTGAAACCTCTGACAAATGTGTCACATCATGCCTCCAGCAAATCCATTTAAAAACGCGGTCTAGAGTGCTACCCTGAACTCAAGTTTGGCAAGTGTGAGGGAAACTTGGGTACAGAAAAGATTTTGCATTGTGCCTTAACTTATGAGGAAAGACGACGGCCATGGCGGACTTTTATCGTCTCCGTCAAACGGCCACCAGGTCGGGCCGCGGAGGGACCTTGGCCACTTCATTTGGGGGAGATTTGGGCTTTTTTCAAGGCTCTAGATAAATCCAAGGACAGCACGCGGGGACCTGGCCAGTGTGAGTCGGGCATGAAGTTATTGATGCGCCGCTACAGGCATGTCCAAAATCCCGAGGAGCGGGAGGGCCTAAGTTGGCAGTTGCCACGTGATATCCTAGCTTGGCTCACCTTGGTAGCGGAGGAAGGGTGTGTTTGGGATGTAATCGACTGGGAGTGGGGTTGTAGCATAGTACAGCTTTGGTCTTGCCCTTCGTAGAGGATAGTCCTGGCGACGCATCTATAGGCTCGACAAGGACCGTACCAGAAGATGGGAAAGTATCCGGCGGTCCCCACAAACTGTGACTCCACGCAGTCTTAAAAAAATTGTGAAAGAAAAGAAAAACATCGTTGCGCTGTTTACTTTACTGACGCGTACAAGCTGAGTCACCATCACCCATCCGGGACATTTGAACAGGAAGGCTTTCACCACCAGGACTTGGAGAACGGCGAAATGAAAGGACTGTTGGTGTACTTGCTTCAGCAGATCGACAAACTTGGATCTGCATTGGAACTACAATGATTAGTAAGATTGCATTTTGTAAAAATCATGAGCTCAAACAGACAATCAAAAAGATACATCTCTGTATGCCATGAGACCGAACCATACGCTCGCGTCCTTGAATGCATTCTTAAAAAATTGACACTCAAAAGTGTCTAAAACGCTCATGTAGACGTTGTGACGCGGGACTAGTAAAGGTTGATAAGACCTTCGTGGGATCAAGGAGATCGTGCATTCCTAATAAAGAATTGAAGAATTTAGCATTCAAAACGCCTGAAAGTACAAAGATACGCCCTTTCATCCCCGCAGAGCTCACATACACCTCTTTTAAACGAGATCTCCCCCTTCTTTGGTAGCTCCTCGATGCAACCCTGCGATGATCCCAACGGCCCATTTCGGGTATTATATACATTAATTTTCAATTGAGTCGAGTAACGTCAAACCTTTTGAGACACGCGATAACTCAATGCCTGGCATAGTTGTATTGACAGGCAGCTATCTGCCATCACATCATTCGCACTTTCGGGACCGAGGCGTGGGCCGCCCTCGAAAAGAAGGAACGTATTTGAGGCCCTGTTTCGCTAACTCCAAAATATTAACCTCCCGTTAACTTCGAAAACTTCGATTGCATTTGAAAAAATACACGAGCTTTATTTCATTTTTTTTGGCAACAAATGTCGCAGGACGCATAAATTTCAATATATTGCTTGATTGACTCAGGAAATTAATTCTTAGGGCTGGAAATTTTCTCTTTTTCCAACCTATTCCCCTCACACACTGGCCGACGTCCGTTAGGATGGCCGCATCCTCGTCTTTTTCCTCCTCTTCCACCTCCTGGCCACGCTGTGACCCTCCTTCAGAGGGCGAAAAGCTGCAGATGTACAACGTTGAGCTTGTAAAGGCGTTGAAGGAGCTGAAAAACAAGCGGAACGGGCTTAGCCAACAAATTGAAAAAGAAGAAAAAGAAAGAAGTCGTCTGCAAAATGACGCCGCAGCCATTGCGGCCCAAATTCAATGTCTCGAGGCCTCTCTGGGTGACACGATGCGCGCGAGAAATACCTACGATAGAATGAGTAAGTTTCATGAGGCTGCAGGAACCGTTATAACACACGCTGTTCCATGTATCTATAAAAGTCTATCGTCTCAGGTCGAAAGTATTCAACAACCCGCACAGTCGGTGACGTGGAGGCGGCCTATCGTAAGATTTTGGAGAGCAGTCAGACACTCTTGCACGTGCTGCGGCGGGAGAGCCATCACATGCAACAGGCGGCACAGACAGCCAAAGAGAAAACGGGCGAGCATCGAGCCCGTCCGTCGAGTCCCAAGCCCGAGTCGAACGCGTGAGGCATTCAACAGGCTGCCATCAAGAGCTGGCATTTGACACGATTGAGAAACGGCAAAAGGCAGGACAAATGCAACTGAAAGCCCAGCTCTAATCTGTCTTGCCGACAATATTTTCTCTAGAAAGTCTTCTTTAATTAGAAAGTCTTCTTTGAATGTGCGTTGCATTTTTGCTTACAAGCCGCTTTAAAACCTCTTATGTTGAAGCACCATAGTCAACACTTGTCAAAGTCACACGCTTTATGCCTCCTTTGTACAAGACGAGTCTCCCTTACGCCACCGTCCTGAGTCATTTATTGCTGTTGCGCCAGGGCCGCGCTGTCGCCGGCCAAGTCCTTCGCGGAATTTTGGGGGACGCAGGGGCCGGGGGAGGAAGAGGAGGAGAGCAGGAAGGAGCAAGGAGGAGGGGGAGAGGAGGCAGGCGACGTCGAGGAAGAGGGGGAAGGAGGGGGCGAAGCCGCAACGGGCACGGAGGGGGCGGGCGAAGGCTCAGGCTCCGGTGGGGGGCTCTGACAGGCTTCTCGGTGTCCTCCCTTCTTCCAGTGCCAGACCTGTGCCGGAGATCAGTTCGGTCGAGACGCCGAGGGAATAGGGATGAAGAGGGAAGCGGAGGTGATTTTTTGGGACGAAAAAACTGGACACATTGGGGAAAGGGAGGGAGGAAGATTTGTTCCCGGCACCCGGCGCCTC
>NW_005803867.1:43883-46278 GCF_000240725.1 Microchloropsis gaditana
CCTCTCTACACGGCCAAGTCATCCCCCCGAAGATGGAAGAAAAGCGTGCCGCCGATGAACATGAAGATAGCCCGCCGTCGCCACACCAATCCCCCCACCTGTCCCCCTACCCGGATGATGAAGATCATCGGTCCCACCGCCCAGCGCCAGAGCGACAGCACCCTGCTCCCACTTCCATCTTCCCGCCCTTCGTCGTCCTCGTCCTCGTCCACGCTCTGAATCCCCCCCTTCCTCCCTGTGCGGACACCGCCTTTCTTGCCCACGCCCGCCCTCCCCTCTCCTTCCCCTTTCCCCAACCTCCCCACCTCCTCCTGCAATTTTTGCAACTCCTCCATCACCCGCTGGACTTCTCCCCGGTTCCTCCGTTCAAATTTGAACACTAAGCGCACCGCCGGCACATTCGTCAAATCTTCCACCCCTGGCGTCTCTGTCTCTGTCTCCTTCCCCTCCACGGCCGCCGACGCGTGCCAGTCCGACAGCTGTCCCAACTCCGACTCCCGGTAACGGTTGTGTAACGGCACCTGGACAAAATGCTCCAAACGGGCGCCGAAATGGACCACCACCTTCGCCTCCAAAGACATCAGGGGAAAGGTCGCGATCCCGCCCACCTCCTCCACCTCGACCTGGGCCTCGCCTTCCTCCGTCATCACCGCCGTGCTCGGCGAGACTTCTACCAAAAACCGCAAATTCTTGTGCGAATAATTGTGGGCATGGAGACTCGTGTGCCCGTTCAAGAGCGCCTCCCCATCCTCCCCGGGCCTCGAGGCCGCATCGTCCTCCGCCTCCTCAGGCGTGGCGGCCACCGTGGGGGGAGTCAGGACGTTACGAACATCCCGTACTGTCACATGTAGCGTACCCCCACGATCTGCGTTCAGCGTGGGCAGTTTTTCGTTGGCAAGTTCGTGGATCTTTTCCTGCGCAGAGAGGGTCGTATGGGAGGTAGAGGAGGGGAAGGGAACGACGGGAGGTACGTGTCGGTGTGACGGGGCGGACACAGCACAGATACATAAGCCCGTCGCGCCAGGCTGTACGACTCGCATGCCCTGCGATTTCACGCGCAAAGGATCTCATTTCGTGATCACGGCCTCCCATCCGACTTCCTGTGCTTGCTCCCGTCAGACCATTGCCTGTCACATCCGCAGGGAGGAGAAGACGCATGCTCGCTCTCTTTCTTTCACATCTCTGTCCCAACAATGGCTCGTCTTCTACCTGATGTCCTCCCCCTCTCCAATACCTGCAACCGCTGCCGCAATGTTCCAGAGTCCTCTTGCGCTGCCATTTCCCTGCGTGGATACCTAGCCCTGTGTTACCTGTATGCAGTGGGGAGGATGGTTGGGTTCACGATAGGGATGAGCGGCGATGCCAAGTGTATCTTCGAGACACCAGAGCAAAGAAATTAAGCTCCCAAGCCGACGAATAAAATTACCAGCCCATCGCGTCCCGCCCCTTGGCAAGCTATGCCACGTTATAAATCACAACAATGCCAAGATGACCGTGCGGGAACACTACACGACACGAATAGAGGCTCGAATGGCAGGCGCTAACCACCCACATCGCTTTTTTCATCCCTCCCTGAGAGCTCGCTGTGAGGGCAACACAATGGGCCTTTCCCCTGATAGGCTGGCTTGGACAAATTATTTCACGTGGCGGGGCCACATTCCTGTCAATCAACCGATAATTGTCCGTGATGTATCAATTTCTGCACTGACAGGGTCTTGCTTTTTGCGTTGGCGGTCTTTTCGGCACTACGATCAACGTTTGCGTGGTACATCATTAGCCCGTAGCGGGGTCCTAGACCATGTTGAGCGCGCAACTTCGAGCTGAAATCAACAAAACAGACATGGACGTGCCCAAAATCAAACAATTTTGTCGTAATCATCCTGTGGGTACCATCGTCGACAACAAAATGCGCGTCAAAGTGTGGTTAGCGCTTCTCCTGGACGGGGAGCCCCCGCCGCCGCTACCCTCCCTCCCCCCCACGGCCCTATTGGTGGAAGAAGACGCACGCGTTGTGGACGCCGACGTGAAGCGTACGCGCGGCTACCTGCCCATCTTCCAACTCCCGGACACCCAAGACACGGTGCGCAAGCTCCTTAAAACCTACTGTCTGGCTACCGGCGTCAAATACAAACAGGGCATGCACGAGCTGTTGGCCCCGTTTGTAGCCCTAAGCCCGGACCCTCCGTCCCCCCCACTGCCAGTCGAGGCCATCTACGCCATGTTTTTCCGCTTCCTATCCCGGTACCTCCGGCCCTTTTTCTGGGACGCAGGGACCCGAGCCTTGCAAGCGGGCTTTGCCCGTTTTGAACTCCTGCTTTTGTACCACGACCCCGAACTCGGCACGCATTTAAGGCGACACGACTTCCCCCCCGCCCTGTATCTGACGCCTATGCTT
>NW_005803867.1:47459-49968 GCF_000240725.1 Microchloropsis gaditana
ATCCGGATTCTGTGTACCTCCTGGACAGGTGGGCTGTTCGAGGAAGGTTCTTAAGGTAGGTGTCGGTGCTGGGTCTATGATGAGGAAGCAGGGGACCGAAGCAAAGGAGGGGTCGAGGGAGGAGGGGAAGAGGCGGGGCCCGACAAGCGGGGAAAGCGCTGTGTCTCCAAGAGGAGGGATGCGTTCGCAGGTGATGTCGAGCCGGTTGGTCTCCTCACCTTCCAACCCAATCTTTCCTTCAGATGCTGGGCAAGGCCGACTTCGATGTGAGGAGTCTGGAAGATAACCGAGCGACTGGCAATGCGGACGGAGCGCAACCGGCCAGGAAACGTCTCCGCCGCGTCCTCCTCCCTGAAGAGCATGAAGCCTTCATCACTACTTACGTGTCAGAAAATGGGCGTCACTGGGCTTTCACCCTGGACGTTATCCCACTCTTGTCGGGGGAGGACGAAGACGAAGACGAGGAGACGAAACCGGACGAGCAAGATGCAGTCCTTGGCGTCCGGGACCTCCATATGCCTCCGGTGACACGCTTTTTGAATAGTAGAGGGTGTCTCGGGGACTTCGAGGGGGTAGACATGGACATGTCTTCAAACATTTCCTCCTTACCCACCTCACCCATGGTGGGCCCGGAGGATAGGGAGGATGTTGCATTCAACTGAATTATACCCTTCGAGGATTGTATATTTCAGAATTGGTCGTCGAGAAAGAATGTACTAGTCAGTCGTGTGGAAGAGGGCGGACAGAAACTCGATGGCACAAATGTGACGTCACTGTGTTGCACTTTTTCCTGACCCCGAAGTTTTGAATGAGCGCGGTCCAAAATCCGAAGAATAGAGTCATGAAATGAAAGCTAACTGAGTTCAAAAGCTTTGTATCGGAAGTAAAAAAGGAATGTACGATGGACCAGCTACTCGCTCTCAAGAATTTTTCGCGTCATATGGACACATCTGTTCTGTTTGCCTCCGTGTATGTGCCGCGGCCCGACAATTCGGCTCCTCTCTCCTTGAAGCCTTTACGGAGCAAGACGACCTTTTACACAAGAAATATCCCGGCCATGCAGATACATGCGCATCACTCCTAGCCAATAAGGTCACAATTATTCGTTGCTTTTTTTCTCAAGGCACAGAAATTGCTGGAAGAGCCGGTTCTCCCACACGGAGACAAGTCTTTTTGGCCTCTTCCCGAAGGAGAAGGGATAGAACGCCTGGGGGCCACGACAAGGACTGTAATTGCTAGCCTTGTAGCCTTTCATAGCAAGATTAAATGCTGTAATTTTGGTCATCAAGGATGGCATGTCACTTTCATGTGAATAGGCGGCATGAATTTTGGTGGTATTCCTGACTTGCAAGCTCCTTGTGTTTCGTGCGATTTTCGCGCGCTTTTTCGCAAAGTCTAGGTCCTGACCCGCCCAAGATCAAGGAGAATTGCACGATCTTCGGTCCAGGGCATAAAAAATGTAAAAGTGGGGTTCTAATCAACTCAATCTTAAATATATTCGAAGGATGGAAAGCTCGGCCAAGAAGCGCAGATGTTGCACGATACCCGCCTTGGCACGGGTTGGAAACCCTCCACAACCTCCCCTCACCGCTCCAACAAAAGCTGCAAACACCTCTGCGCCGGCGCCATTCATGTTCAGCTTCTATAGAGAATCCGAGACCGGCCATCAAGATAGCAAGGCTGCTCTCTTTCATACATCAGGCAGCGCGACTACAAATACCGCCGGCCCTTCGTCTATTTTTGCCTCCCGGCTTGTACAGGAACGCAAAGCGAGTCGTATCTCCACGCGACATGCCCTGTTGCGTCGCACGGCCAAGCAAGATCCACATACTGCTACGGATCCTCTGGCACTGCAATCGGAGGAACGGGTACGAGTATTGTGGGAGGCAAGTAGCAATTCTAGCAACATCAAAGTCCGTCGCTTGAACGGAGAGGTTGTGCGGGTGACATCAACCGACCTCAGCCCCCTCGCACGCGCCCCAGACGCTCACTTTTCGAGGCCAACAGAGAACAGCGAAGAGGAAAATAGATTGGTGTGTCATATTGATCTTCTTTTCGACGACGTCACGCCTGGTGCGCATGGGAACAAGCTTAGCCCTACCCCCCCCCAAATTGACACAAGCCTGGCCAGCCTCATTTATCCTCTGACGCCCGAGTATTTCTTAAAGGAAATCTGGAACCAAAAGGCTCTCGTCATTCAAGCTGGAGCTGGACGGCTTAAAAAAATGTGTCGGAACTTGGATCCCATCGGCGTCTTGCCCTCATCGAATCGTCGGAAACGTCCCCGTCCTCTCTCGGCCCCTGCCTCCCGCCCTCCCTCCCTCCCTTTCTCCACCTTGCATTTGCGGGTATCGCGGCTCTTGGAGCGGGCCCATCGAATCGTTGTCTGGATGAAAACCAGGACCCGGCACAAAGGAGGTTGTGGCAAGCGGACGAGTCGCAGGGCTGAGCAAGAGACCAGCCCCCACGGCCGCAGGACCGCCAAGAAAGGGAAATGCGGCGATGAGGA
>NW_005803867.1:49978-50388 GCF_000240725.1 Microchloropsis gaditana
GGGAGGGAGGGAGGGAAGGGGGAGGGGACATGGAGGTCTTTGCCGTGCGCCCCCCCCATCATACTCCCTTCCATTGGGACTCCCAGCACAATTTTACGGTCCAGATCCGGGGCCGAAAACGGTGGACCGTTCAAAATTCCAATTTGAATGAGCCGTTGAGCAACCACCATCCTTCCTCATCCAACCGTCGGTCGAGGGCGGGGGACACCGCCCTTCACATGGCCTGTGGGATGCCTGTAGAAGCTCTTCAGGCACCCAGTTTCCACGGCCCTCCCTCCTCTTCCTCCCCCGAATCCTTTGTCCTGCGGCCGGGGGCGGTGCTCTACCTTCCCACGGGCTGGTGGCATGCGGTAGAGGCTTTGACGAATGAGGAGGGAGGGGAGGAGGAAGGGGAAGAGGTGGAGGTAGAG
>NW_005803867.1:51818-54766 GCF_000240725.1 Microchloropsis gaditana
AGGGAAGGGAGGCGGGAGGGCGGATGGAGGGCGTGGAGGATGGCCGTGAGTCGTGCCGGTCGCTCGAAGTGTCCGGGTATATTGTGCTTCAAGCACGCCGGGGGAGAAATGACGAGGAGAGGATAGGGTGGGAGGGGCTCAGGAGGAGGAAGGCGGAAAGAGGGGCGTGCCTGAGGACAAGGGGGAACTCCCTTGCAAAGCCGCGGAAGGGGCTTGCCCTAATGGTGTGATAGCCAGTGTCAAGAATGAGTGATCGTCGTATGCATATGCCGCATTACTCTAGACCCTTGAGCGTCGCTCCCAAGTACCGAAGGAGTCAAGTTCAAGTCACCCAGATGCTGCCTGGGGTATGCAACCACGACGATCTTTCCTTCTTTGATGGATGTGCCTGCTTGTCAACAACTTTCATCCATGCATTTTCTGGTATACAACAAATAATGCAAAGGACAATGGTTTGCTTTGATGTAACCTCCTTACCAGCCATTCCTCAATGACAGCATTGACCCCTCCTACTGTCGCCGCTCCTACAGTCTCCGCAAATCTTTCCTTTGAAAGCACTTCCATCCTCAGCTTCACTGTGTTTGTCGTTGCAGATATTATTTTGTGAGGGCATATTTACCATTACTCACTCAGAAAGTTAATATTTGCTGGTTGAAGACCTTTTACGCTTCGTCGTGCCACAGTGAAACAGGAATCACCATCACTTGAATGGGTAGCTCGAAGTTCGGGACTCTCACGTCATAAGTTACTGCGCATTCGTTGTCTTAAGTCAACTCGTCCCTCTCCTTGAGTGCACTAGTTTGGAACTCTCGCATAACAGCTTCTGATCCCTGGAGACAAGTTGAGGTCGGCTCGATGACCTTATTTTACGATATTTACACAGCGCAAGACCTGAAGTCCATCTCCTCCAAGAGCTGTCTAACAAAAATGAGCATCGCTTTTTCGGTCACTGGTGGGCAACTGCCTTCATCTGCCGATATTTCGGTACTTACGTGTGCCTAGACCACACGAGTAATCTTGGAGAAATGAGCGACCGAGACACCAGCAGGCACCTCACATGCAAACCGCATCGAGTCTTCCATGTATTCGTGTCCATATTTTCGATGCGTGTTACGCCGCGTGTCTTTGAGCCGTATAGCGCATGCGGCAAAAGTCGCGGGATAAATGCGCTTTAGGATTTCGTCGGTCAATCACGGTTCTACGGAGACACGAGCACAGAGATTCACCATGCCTTAGGAGTGTCAACAGACCCTTGAAAACCAACAGAACGCTGCAGGGACTTTTCGAACGTGGTGGTGTACGAAAATTCTTTGATATTGCCGCAGTAAAACTACTGTAGAAATGCCAAAATAAATACGTAAGTAGGCTTAATTCTGTGGGACCTTCTGATGGTTGCCAACGATATCGCTCGGACGGCACAGTCGCCAGCCTGCCCAAACACTTGCCCTTCTATTAAGTTTTTCGGGGTGGAAGACCATATAAAATGAAAAATGGTCCATTCATGACTTTCACTTCGAGTGGAAAAACTTTTTTGTGTTGTGAAAGAGTGTCACCACACAGCCATGAATCGGTCGCAGCCGGGTTTCCCCTCTTTTTCTTAGCAGTCACAGACGGTGACGACCGTTTCTAAGTACCACCAGCTTTTTTAATTGAAACGCGCTTTAAGTTTGAGAAAGCTTCAGGTATATTATGGAAATATAAAATTATATGTACCTTGACTGAGTATAGCTGAAATGTATGGCTGCCATTTCGTAAAACACGTTTTGCACGCCCAAAAAAACTAAGAGAAGGTCCGTCTGGTCGGCGGCCCCCTTGCCCCATGACAAGTTTTTAAAACGCATAAAAGAACAACGCGGCCTCAGCGACTTGAAACTTCTGTTCTGATGAAATATGATACATGTGTTGACTTGTGCGGTCGTTGCCGCTATGTATGTAGCCGTGGGACGGCCTCCGACGGCCTCAGCACCAGATGTAATGACCGATGGGAACGGGGGCGACATGCAACTTGGTACGGAGAAATTACACAGCGATTCTTGAATCGAAAGGACTGATAAATGGCTGCTGTGACACCTTGAACAATCACATATGGACAACAGGGCGGAACCGCGCTCGAAGCGCGTGTATAGACACACACAAAAGGATGTCTGGAGCATACAAGCCTGCACCCGCCGCCGGGTTCTGAGTGGCCTTCATAACAGTGGTATGGCCGGAGAAGGCGGGATTGATGGACTTGACGAACAAATCAAATCCAAAGAAGTGCACGCAGTCTCCATGCGTCATTCCGCATCAGTCCACCCCACTTGCGGCGGCGGAGTCCAGGGGTCGTACTGCATGACGTTGATCGAGCATTTCGTCCGAGGCCATGTCGTGCTTGCCCGTGCACGAAGTCTCTTGTAAGTCGACTCGGTCATTTTTGCCCATGGCGTAGTCCCTAAGGCCTAGGCGGAGAGCAAACGAAGACCCTGAATGTGGATGGGAGGGGTGGGCTCGGCCAACAAGGAGCTTGGACGGGGGGCCATGAATCTCAGGGAGGCAGGGTCTCGCAGGGCACGAGACGACTTCACCGCCCCTCCCCATACCTCGTTACGCCTTTCCTCAAAGTTCACATCGATCACTCTTTCCTATTTCTCCTCCTCGCTCGCTTCGGGCCCTTTTTCTTTTTCCCGCAGGCACGCTTGGCACCTCCTGAACAGCCAACACCCCGGGCAGGACTTTACCAACGGCCACCTCCATGTGTTTTCCTTCATCATAGGGATCAGTCCCTCCGAGCTCCCCCGCTCTCCCTTGAGTATCTGGCCCGGTCCTCTCTCTCCTCTCCGCTTGCGGCTTCCTGGAAAACCGGAGGGCCTCGACCCGGAAGCTGGACGGCTAGAGGTGGACGACGAGCCTGCCTTCCCCCCCTCCACGCTCACGGACCGAGAAAAATCGGAAGGTTCCTTTCAAGACGA
>NW_005803867.1:56430-56844 GCF_000240725.1 Microchloropsis gaditana
CCCCCCCCCCATAGGTGTGATGTCGAGACGGGAGGAGGCGGCGGAAGAGGAAGAAGAGGAGGAGGAAGAAGAGGAGGAGGAAGAAGAGGATGAAGAGGATGGAGAAGCAACCATTGCGGGAGAAGAGGGGGAGGACGGGACAGAGTTCGAGATGGACGAGGAGATGGATTTGTCGGGAAACGAGGATGATTAAGGAAGGAGGGGCATGGTCGGATTTATTGGCGGACCGCATGGGGAGCACTGCGACGGCTTCCCTCCCCGCTTCTCCTTGGTCGTGGCGATGTACACGGTGGCGGTGAAGCAAACATGTGCATAAAGAGTCGACTTCCGACAAAGCGATTTCTTGCGTGACTCCTCCCCTCAGGCCTGCTCCCCTCCCTCTGTAGCCACCGGAGCCAACGCCTGGGCTCTATA
>NW_005803867.1:56971-58692 GCF_000240725.1 Microchloropsis gaditana
ACAAAAGCCCATGGACTACCCGTTCACAGGTAGGGCATGCATGTTGATCGCGGTTGTTGTCGCTTTGTTGTTGTTGGGGAGCTGGTGATTTCCAAACAAAAGAAATAAAGTATCGCTGCGCGCAGAGAACAAGTGTAAAATAAAACTGTATTTGTAAGAGGTAAAATATTTAATTGTTCTTTAGTCTAGCCAGCACAAACGATGGACTTGAGCGAGGCCCGCGGATTAGTTGAACGACAACCTAAAAAACTAGGGTCATGTTGGCATCGTGAGCTTTTTTGAAAGATTTCCACAAATTTCCACTCTTTGCCCGTTCATTTTTGTACTCGAGATAATCCTTGTGCACAGGTATCTTTTCCTCGTACACTGACCACATCATGTGCACTAAATGGTTCCTTTTCGTCCTTACTACCCTTCTTCCTTGGCTCTTGATCCATTCAAGAATATGCGCATCTTGTATGGTCGTCCCGGATTTGTAGAGTCTTATGAATTCCGGGGTGCGAAAACACACCATTTGCATCCCCGTTGGAGCTTCAATAAAGTCTGCATGCTCGGCGCCATTCGAAATGTAGTCTGGGTTAATGTTGTTGAAAGGGTGAAGAGAAACGGATGCCCAGTAAACACTAGGATACCCATCCAAGATTGATCGAATCTCCGCCAACCAATCCCCAAACAATATGACGTCACCATCGGATATGCACGTAATGGCGTACTTGGAAGTTTCAACAACATTATGTGCAAAAGGCATGGCCCACAACTGACCAACGAGCGGGGTATCCTCTGTAAGAATGTGATGAAGGATACCGGCTGCTCTTCCATTGTCCATTTTCCTTCGCTCCTGGATCATTTGGGTCATTTCCTCAGTGTGGTTGGAGGGTTGCTGCACCACTACAACGTCTCCCGGAAAGGGCTCACCAGAAGAAGATCGCAGGATTGAATCAAGACATGCCTGCACAAGGTCCACATTAAAGAATGCTGCCACCACCACGAGAGAATCTCTATTTGGATTCTTTAAGCCAACTTGACACCCGGACTCGCATTTTGAAACTTGTCCAATGTGCGGCAGAGCTAATAGAACGGATAGAAGCAAGCCAGCGCGTAAGGCGGCTTCGCAATATCGTTTCATGCCATCTGTTATTAGATGAAGGAGTGCTGCTCAATAAAATATAAGTAGCAGACAAGGGCTTTGAAAAAAAAGAAGGAGTTGTTGTAACTGTCAATTCGATTGCAGCGGTAATAAGCCAAAAAAAGTCCTTTTATGACTTCCACTTCGAGTGAAAAAACTTTTTTGTGTTGTGAAAGAGTGTCACCACACAGCCATGATTCATGGCCCATGAAACAGTCGCAGTAGAGTTTCCCCTCTTTTTCTTAGCAGTTACAGACGGTGACGACCGTTTCTAAGTACCACCAGCTTCTTTAATTGAAACGCGCTTTAAGTTTTAGAAAGCTTCTGGTATATTATGGAAATAGAAAATTATGTGTGTATACACCTTGAATAAGTGTAGCTAAAATGTATGGCTGCCTTTTCGTAAAACCCCTTTTGCACGCCCCCAAAAAATTGGAGAAGGTCCGTGTGGTCGGCGGCCCCCTTGCCCCATGACAAGTTTTTTAAGTTCACGGAAGCAGGCGCGTAACGCGGCCTCAGCGACTTGAAACTTGTGTTTCGATGAAATATGAAACGTGAGTTGACTTGTACGGTCATTGCCGCAATGTATGTAGCC
>NW_005803867.1:58702-69173 GCF_000240725.1 Microchloropsis gaditana
GGGGGTTCGGGATGTAAACGAAGGAGGGGAAAGCACTCTTGCCCGGAGTGGACCCGGAAGGGTTTCGTTGCGTTGGAGAGGCGGAATATTTTACACTCGGACATGCATAGACGGCAAATCTCACTCTCGGCCGTGCATACACACTTTGTTCCGGTCGGTTCCTGGTACCCTTGATCTATCCGCGCTCCTCGCGGCTCAGGTCTATCTCCAGGTTTCACGCCAGAGTGGGAACGAGAACATAGCTTTGCTTCCGAGTCAGAGAACTGCTCAAGCTAAAAAAATGCCTACTGACGTTTTCTCTGCACAATCCCCCTTTTCACTCGCCATGCTACTCCCAGGTTATATGGAGCTTTTTGGAATCCCCCCAGGCGTCAAAGCCCAGTTGTACAAGCTCGCCTCCATCTCTCTGTGCAGCAATACGATTGGTCAAGTTGTGACGGGCTTGATGGTCCACCCTCCGGAAGAAGGCTCCCCTTCCTTCCCTACCTACGAAGGAGAACGCACAGCCACCCTCGCTTCCCTGCGCCGGCGCGCTCAGAAACTCACGGCGGGTTTGGGAAACTTGGAAGGCGTGAGTGTTCAGCCTTCTACAGGGGCCATGTACTCCTTCCCACGCCTCAGCCTACCCCCTGCCTTCCACGCAGAAGCTGTCAAACAAGGCGCAAAAGCCGACGAGTTGTACTGCATCCGTTTAGTGGAAGCGACCGGCATCGTCGTCGTTCCGGGGTCTGGCTTCGGCCAAGTGGATGGATCCTGGCATTTCCGAACTACTTTTTTGCCCCCTGAAGACAAAATGGACTCTGTGATGGAACGCTTAGGAAAATTCCACAAGGAACTCTTGGATGCATACCGCGGGTAGATGTGGACGAGGCGAAAACAAACTTTTTATGGAGGTGCGCTGAGAAAAACATGCAGAGAGGACGAGAGATACCCACAAAGCATTCGCACAAGAAATAATACTTGGTCTAGAACGCTTGAACGCATGGCACAGAAAGCTAAATCAGTACATGTGCTTGATGTGCAGTAGTTGCTATTACGTGATTACTGAGAGATGCCAGGTTACAAGTGCATACGTCACTATGGTCAGCTTTAAGGCTTAGGTTTGCATATAGAGAGCTCTGTAATGAATGCATGTTGGCATTGTAAGTACAGGAGTACATGAAGTATCCTAAATTTCTGTAGCCTGCAAGCCTGTTTTTCGGTGTGAAGACCAATATTGGTATCACTGTTGTCCGTGGAATGATTTCGTTGATGTTGAAACGTAAAAGAAAAAAGTCTGACAAGCTACAAAAAATTAATCTTAAATGCATTTGCAATGATCACCCGTTTTTTGGTTTGCTGTCATTGGAAAATGTTTTGTTCAAATTTGAAATTCAGCGATAAGCCGTTGAAGCCCACAGTTTCCGTTTCGCGTCTGGCACGGGTGCTTTACACATGTCGACAATTTGAAAGAAGGCATCGACCATTTCCCTAAACCTGCTAGCCATGTAGACTTTCTGGATTGCCATCATAATTCTTGATGTTGCCCTTTGTTTGAGACCCCTCCCTTCTCTTGTCTGATATTTCTTCTCAGGACCTGCTCTCCGTGCTCCTCCCCGAAGCAAATGAAGAACGAGGCTTCACAAGAGCTAGCGTCGGGCGCAGGGAATTTCAGAAATGGCAGTCGAATGTCACCTCCTTTGTCTCGCTCACCCATGAACCGTGCATCGCCCCCCTCCATTCATGATCATGGTCGACATACGCCTCCGATTCCCGAAGCATCTCTTAAGAACATCGACCTTGGAGGCGGGCATGTAGCTCCTCATCAAGCAATAAGAAGGCGGGACCACTTGTCGCCATCTTTTGTGCTGTCGAAGCAGTATCCAATACCGGAAGTGCAGGAATTGACGGCCGTCGACGGAAGAGGACAGGGGGCTTCGTCAGCATGGAGGCTCGCTTTAGCGCAACTCAAGCGTTTCGACATTGAATGGGTAATCAGTTTTCTCCTCATAATTTTTACATGCTCAGCTACAGCCATTTTTACGCGCGACAAGGGTTGGTTTCTCCTCACCGCGCCATTGGTGGGTTTTCCATTGTCCAATGCGTTCGCGTCGTTCAACATCGGCCTCTCCACCTATGTAGCCGAGGCTTACGGCGGTGACGAGCGTTTGACATTGTATCGACACGTGGGGAGAATATCAGAGCTTTCTCCGCGCGCAGGGAGCATCGCAATATACCTATACGTGTGCCTGGTCTTTTCATTGCTTCTATCGGTGATCCTGCTTTGGTATATCGCCTTGTTCTACCAGTATTTGAAAAGCAGCGAGGTATTGCCCTCAAAAGAGTCAGCTGTGCGACTGTTTGGTCTAGGTGCACTGACACTTGGGCTCCTGCTGTCAGCGCTTGGCACAGGATCTTTTCGGGCCGTCATATGGAACGATATGCGGCACCGTCGCAACAGCAGCGAAAGTGTGAATGGCGCTGACGCCTCCCCGAGTTTCACAGACATTGATACGGGGGCACTAGCTCTTCGTAATGGGTACGCTTACGGTTCTACCGTCATTACCTGGCTCCTGTGGATCATCGTCGGCTGTGTTTTCATCTCTCGCTCAAGCTGGTGGGCTAAAGGCGCGGGCATGGCGGCGACACAGGCGCAAGCAGACATAGATATAGTCAATGATGACATGGCATTAGAGGAGGAGAATACGGATCAAGGTCCGCCTTCCCATGTATAGTCTACTTTCCATGATACCCAACAGAGCATTCACAAAAAGATCCATGAGTAAGCAGCAGGAATAAGAGCGCGTATCGGCCAAGGCCCGTGTATATTTGCATTTGCGTGTCATGAGATGTCAGGAGAACAAAGTCCAACGCTACAAAAAATTAATTTTACGTGTATTTGCTATGATCACCCGCTTTTTGGTTTGCTTCTATCAGAGTATGCGTTGCGTGGACCCTTGCATGAGCGATTTGTCGCGCAATTTGCTTGGTTTGCCCGCAATTTGCTTCACTTGATGTGAGGATAGCCCTCTTATCATAACTTTGTCAATTGTGCGCATGGAGCTCGGGCGTAATACAATGGTATGTTCGAATCGGTAATTTGCTGGTAAGGCCTTGTCAGATATTAGTGTATATAATTGCATTTTGGGAAAAGAAAAGATGGGGGGGAAGCCTTCTCGGACATCAATTACAGTGCTATTTTAGCGGCGGAAAGGAGTAATCGCATGCAGCGCTCGCATTGCCGTGTCCGTCAAGGCAAGCTAGGTTTCATCGAGTACTTTGTTCTTTGCAATCTCACGCCCGCGCTCGCTCTTGCCGAAGCTTAAAGTTCAACCACTCGACCACTCGCTTCTACAGGAGGAGGAGCAGCTGTAGCTACCAGGATCAGCGGCACTAAAATCACGTAGACAACCATCGCCATTGCCAGCACCCAGAACCAATGGACCGAAGGTATCCCCGGGGCCTGCCCCCTCTCCTCCCTCTTGCTCCCTCCTTCTTTCCCTCCGCTCGCTCCAACTTTGGCCAGGGAGCAGGCCCCAACGAGTGTGGCCCCGCTTTCCCATGCAAGGACGGCGGGGACGAGGACCCACAGGCCATTCATAAAGATCAAATGCACCGAGAGGAGGAAGGGATTCTGAAGAGCCAGAGACGGCGCACCTGCCAGCACATCGGGTGCAAAAGTCATCCAACCGCCGTACAGCTCAAGAAGAGAGATGCCAAGTTGAAGGACGTGGCGGTAAGGACGTCGATGATAGATGGCCCATGCGGCAAGCAGGCAGGCGGGGCCCAGGAGGAAAACAGTGACCAATTCGATGGCGATGATATTGGGATCTCGCCCGGCCCACCGACTGTCTGCTCGCGCGTACTCACGCCAGAGGAACCCCATGAAGGAGGGCGAGGCACGCGCAGTGGGACCCAATGCGAGGAGCACGTAGCCAAGTTCGATGGAGAGATGCGTGATGGCGTCGAGCACAAACCATGAGAAGGCGACCTGAGGAAATCGGTCAAACAAAAGACGGGAAAGAAGAGGAAAGGTAGAGCGGGGGGAGAGGGGGTGTCAACAACCGTATGCCTTTGGGAAAAAACACACAAAAAATTGACGAGAGCGATGATTGGAGAAGTCGCAGGTAATTTTGTTCCTGTTGATTACGATCCGTACCCGATCTATGTACGTTAAGGGCACATTATGCTGCCACTTTGGTTCCCTCTTGACGCTGCCCTCGCGCCGACCCTGCTCCATACCTAGACAGTGTCTTCAAAGCGCATTTTGTTGTGATGATCGAGAAGCCAATCGCTTTTATCTTGCTCTAAGACATGAATACCACTTGTAGGAATAAGGCGCGAAGAAAGCATCAGGCTTTCGAGGTGTTAGGCTGGCGGCAGACATGATATACGTTTAATGCCACTGTTTGGCGCACCGTCCGGGTTCTCTGACACCGCCTTGCCTCCACACAATCGTAAGAGTGACGCTGCCCACATGATTCTCTAAGTTGTCTTCACATAGCCAGCACCACGGGGAATTGAATTGCTCGGCATCCCCTCCGCTCGCTGTGTCCTCAGCGAGCGGAAGGCCAATGAGAAAGGAAGAACAAGGTTAAATCTCCGCGGATAAATACACGTGGCCATCCGTGCCGTTCCGTGGTCCATTCTCCTATCCACATGACGTGTGGCCGGGCCGTCTCACGAATCCGGTCGCTCCATGTACGAAGTTCATATGGTGCACGCGGGAGATTTGGGGCACCACGTCTGGTTTGGTGCAGGCGGCCCGGTTATTGCCCGCGTCAGAGTGTATTGCTGCTCTCCCAGAGCCGGACATTTCCCTCCCCTTGAACTTTGAGGCTTTAGCTCTGCATACGACGAAACTATCGGGCTCGCCGTACGGTCACTTGGCATGGGCGTGATTACCCCCCCAAATGCCGGCAGTGACGCGGGGCCGTGGCCTCTTGGGAGGATGGAGGGGCGTGGTCGTGTGTGTCGTGTGGCTTTGTCGGGGCAGACGCACGTCACGACAAGAAAGAGAGCGAGGAAGTGGTGCGTAGGCCCCACTGCCGCTTCCGTCAGCAGTTCCTGAGCCCTTTCTACCGGGCATACGGAAGTCGAAGGCCACGTTTTTCGTGCATTGTGCCTGACGCGTGACGTACCATGTATTGTACCAACAGGTGCATGTACCGTGTTGTTGCGCTCTTCGGTCAAGGCAGGGGACGACGAGCTTAACTGGCGCACCCCGTGACGAGAGCAGGGGGTGGAGTGGGCGAATACTACAACACACCGCCATCAACACCTTCAGAAGCTGAGCAAATCAAGCGGTAATCAGAGAGAAGCATTCGCATCGCTTGTCATGTGCACAAACGAGCTCATGACGGGATTTGTGGAGGCGCCTACAGCAATGTGTTCCGGCAGTCACTTTTCGGCCAAGGCGCCGGTTGGCGGCAACGAGCTCAAGGACCTCCAGTGCGACGCCCAGAGCATGTGCAAACCCTGTTTTTTGACTCGAGATGCGTCTGTCAATACCGCCGCGTCCATCACGGACGACGACGAGGACGAGGATGACGAGGGCTGTGCATGTACTTTGGAACGGGGCGGGGCCTCCATGACCCGGAGCTTGCTGGAGGACGACGCGGCTACCCTTTTCGGATTAGGCGGTTGCCTGGACCTGCTCGCGAATTCCAAGCATCGTCTCGGAGCCAGACTGACTTCCAGGACAGGTTGTGAAGTAGTGGAAAAGGACAGCACGACGCTGCCTGCGTGGGCCCCTCTTCCCGCGCCACCGCCACAGCTTTGGCGACAGCGCTCAGCGCAAGAAATTCGCAAGCACTACGCGGTCAAGCTGGGCATTCGGACAATGGGCACAGGCCATCTCGTGGCCGGGCTAAAAGCTTCGCAATGGCGAACGTCCTGTCTGCCCGAAGGCGTCCGTCCGGTGATCGAAAAATTGAAAGGCCAGCCCGAGTCCTACGGAGGATTCCTCCGCCTGATGCGGAGACAAACCTTGGTGGGAAAAGGGCAGCAGGCACCAACGGAGGGAAGTGCACCGACTGCTTACCCAACCTCCCACGAGTCGCGGTCTTCGCTTTCCTCGACAGACGACCGGGCGCCTGCCTGTGCCGCCTGCCTTGCCCTCCCCTCGGACCGTGCGCCCAAACAGCGGGCTTTACCCGTGCCTGTTCCTGGACGCGCCAGCGTGGACGGCGCGATCCAACTCCGGCCTGCGATGGACTATGTGGGAGGAAGCGGCGGGGACGACGAGAGCGACGGCTGCGGTTCCTTCTCCTCCTCGGAGGCGTCGGGCTACCTGAGCTGCAGCTCCTGCTCTCGAACCAGCCCTTCTTTTCCCCTACCCGCGTTCCAGTACCCCTTGGGGACTGGGGCGCCGCACAATATACGCGATGGGAGGCGGGTTGGCGGCTTGAAGCGCGAGCCCAAGCTTGCAGTACCCCAGGTGAGCCACAGCGCGGGCGAGTCTGGGACGGGCAAGGCCCTTCCGTCCCCGTCCTCCCTCCCTCCCTCCTCCTTCCCCTCCCCCTCGACCTCGTCTTTTGCGATGCGGTGCCTGATGGACGCGGCGAACAGCCCCGCGGCCTCCACTAGCGTTGGGGCCATGAGCCTCACGCCTGCCTCCTGTTCCTTCTTGTCCCGGGCTTCCTCCCCGCCCCATGCCCACACCGACCGGCAGGCCAGCCGCCTGGCCGTGTCCCCCGCCCCTCTTTCTCGACGTCGGATTGCCTTCCACGAAGACGTCTGCGTGGTCCACATTCCTTCCCATACCGGTGCGTCGGCTGGGCTCCTAAGAAACCCTAACCCTAAGCCTAACCCTCCCTTTTGTCGGCCGCTCACCTCTTCCCTCCTTACTACCCTTTCTCTCCCGTTTTCGACAGAGTACAGCCGGCGCATCAAGTCGCAGTACTGGACCAGCCCGGCCGAAATCTACGAGATGGCGTGTCGGAACCTGGTAGAATTCGAGGCGGAAGGGTACTCGTGGGAGGCAGCTTTGGAAGAGGAGCACCTGTACTGGTGCCCAGACACGGCCAGTTTTGTGCACCCGGCCCATATTATGATGGAAGGGCAAGAGGATTGGAGGGAGGGAAGAAGGGAGGGTTGAAGCCTGGATATGGGAGGGAAGTGACGCTGGCGGGAGGGTAGGCGGGAGGGAGAGGAAGTGGGAAGAAGTAAGGCATGTGGACGATGTGTGTTTTGAAAGTAAGATTTAAATTGAAGCGGCGCTGGGCGCAAAACAACAACGCCAGCCATGGCAGTAAATGTAGCACGTAAAACAGTCAGCATGGTCGCAGCGAGAGTCATGAATGCGAGCCCGCGCTGAAGAGTATTGCATCATGTGAGACGATCACTTTCGACCCAGCGTCTGATCAGACTGCCCTCCGCAAGGTGGGGAGAAAATTATCGTGAGAGCAACGACTGCATAGCAGGCCTCTGAGAAGGGGGCGGCACAAACGAAAGGAAAGTACCTGAATGGATTGAAACCATTGCATAATGCAGGGGAACGCGAAGGGGGAGGTAAAAGACCTTGAGGGGCAGGTGCGGGGGGGTTATGGCGGGCACTGAAGGCAAAAGGCAAGACATTGGGGATGTAGGAACGGAAGAGTTGGGAGGGTTTGTTAATTGCGGGTATGATGACATGGCATGTCTAAGCCGCGTTGAAGTTCGAGGAAGGTAAAGCCGGGCGTGTAGTCGGCCGGACGCTGATGGCGGCATACGCCTGGGCGGTGCGCCTGACTTGATGGGGCCGGAAGGTCCGTGAGACAGCTGGAAAGGGGTGGATGGAAGGAGTATAAGAAAAAGGAGGGAGGGTATCGTGGGATCCTGCGCTTGCTTGTGCTCGGAGTGTATCTGTAGACACGTAACGCATGTAAAATCGTGGTTTTTTTTTTAATTAGTGGACTGGAGGCTGCTTTAGGCATACAACGAGTGAAGAGGAAGGTGGATGGTAGGCGGGATGCAATTTGCCGGGGTCGCTCTTTTTGCCTCTGTATGCATGTGCATATTATGATAATCATGTCATCTGTTGAGGGACGTTTTTTGCAATTGGTTGGCCGTTGAGACAAAGACTGGTGGACTGGAATATTTGAAACAAAGTTGCTGCTGAGTCGACTGAAAATGTACGGGGGGAAAGCCTGATCCGATTTTCGAGTGATTGAATTGAATGGCTGTAAATGTCCGGAGGGAGTGACCCTGGCATTGGGAGGGAAGACCTAAAGGTGAACAGTTTTGTTAAAGGCTTTTGTGGGAAGAGAGAAAGGAAGGCATAGGACAGGAAGGCAATAATTACTGATTCGATTTGTGCATGCAAATAATAAACGAAAGGGGGGCTAGAGTCCCCGACAAGCGAGTATAAGTGGCTGTCGACACGGTCGTGGTCCGCATCCTCCCCAAAAGGAAACTCCATCTATCCATCATCTCGGACGTGGTGGATATTCCACTGCGATTTTCTTCCCGGCACGCATATTTTTTTCGGTTGTTGTTTTCTTTCATCACCTTTCCATGTGCCCGCATATCGGTCCACAAGAGCTTCCTTTTTGAGATGCCGAACGCCAATGGTCACGCCCGTCTTTTGCAGCGTGCGAACCTGCTCCCCGTCAGTCTTCCAAATTCTTTATTCTCTACGATTTCTTTCCCTTCTGCTCCATACTGTGTAGAGGAAAGAGACGTGGAAATGTCCGAAGTAAGCCCAGGCGCGTGCACGTGCACGAACGGCACCGCAACACACGCTTCCGCCTCCCCTCCGCCCTCCCTCCCCTCCTTCCTTCCTACATACTCACTCATAGCTGATTCTTCGGCTCAGTTGATAAAGCTGCGCGACCTCGTTGGAGGCATGGCAAGCGAGAAGGAGGTAATTGCGGGGTTGGACCATCCATGCAAACCGCATGAACAACAGGCTGTAGACTGAGAGGACTGCAGATGGGAGAAAAAAAAAGAGTCAAGACAGAGGTTGTTCATTGTGACCGCACCATTCTCACGCCTTAATCTACCGCTCTGGCTGTCGTTTGAGTCCAAGGCGTTAGCACAAGAAAAACGGGCCCTCCACTCACACGTTACAAACACAAAAGGAGAAGGTGGAGGCACTGCGTAACACCCCTGACTCGTCGCATGTGGACGTACCTCCCGTCATTTTGGCTGAGATTGTCTCAGGTGGCTTCCTCGAATCAATCATTGCCTACTCAACATGTGATAGAAACATGCGGTTGTACCGTCCCTTTGAATATTTTTCCCGTCACATCCTGTCTACGATCTTCACTCTCTCCTTACCGCCAGCACAAAGCCCCAATTCGCCACCGGCCCCCAGAAATGCGTGGTTTTGGGCCCCGTGGGACTGTTTATAAATTGTACGAGCCGCGCTGACATATTCTAGGTTCTGGTTTGGAAATGCAGGGCCTTCGGGAAAAAGGAAATGATCCCCGATGCTTGCTGCTAGCCGCTTTGATATGGACGCAGCTAACCAGCCAGCGCACCGTGATGGCTAATCCTTGCACAAGCCAACTGGTCACTATGTAGGAAGCAATGATTTGATGCGAACGTGTGCCAGGTGGAGAGATTGGTGAGATATGTGGTTGCCTTTTTGTTGTTGCGTTGCTCAAAAGAGTCTAAGTAAAGGCCTATAAGGGTGCTAAATGGGTCGAGTTGCCGGCCTTGCCAGCAGACCGTGATGTAGCATTTGCACTAGGACGCATGAAATGCCCGGCTTTATGCGTGTGAAAGCGGAAACGCTTGACATGTTTCTGTTCGACCACTTCGCTCAGTGTTCAGCTTTCACGGTATCGCGTCTCTCCAACGACTCGCCCACTCGCTTTCTTAGATCAGCGTTTGGAACCCATACCCGCGCTCCCGATACACAAGCAATCATGGCGGAAAACACATAAAGTGTGCTGAGCTTTGACATACGCATTCCGGTTCATGGATTTTGTGAATTTGGTTGCAGAAAGGGCATTTCCGGCTTCATTTACTCTCCACTTCTCGCATACTCGCCTCCTCACTCACGAAAGCCTCTAGCACTGATTGTACTACAATAATTGTGGCAAGGCCGACGTGACCGAAAGCTTATCTTTTCAGACGACAAATACCCGATCCCAACACTTCGACAGGGCTCCCTATGTCCAAGGTGGTGGTGAATATATACTGAGAGAAAGGCTTGGTTGAATACCATGAATGCAGTGCCCTTCTCCTTCCCGCCTGTCCTGCCTCGAGACACTGAAGAAGGTACGTTACGTCCGGGAGGCAATCATCTATATTTTTCATAGATCATCTCCAGATCAATTTGAGATTTTGAGTCGACTTTGGAGCATGAACGCATGAAAAGCGGATGGGAACGAGCACAGGCGTGATCATCCCTTCCTTCCCATGGCTCATTGATTCCACTTTCTTTCCACACGATAGCCTGGTTTCCCCGGCTCGAACGAGGAGAACTCGAGCTTTTGTCTTTCGTTGAACGGCAGGTAGAAAGCAAACTGGTGGAGATTCAGAACATCGCCGCCCCCCCCCC
>NW_005803866.1:0-414 GCF_000240725.1 Microchloropsis gaditana
ATGTCTACCATAGAAATAAGCGCCTTGTTTTTTGGGGGGGTCTCAATGGACAATGCGCGATGGACTGTCTTTTTTTTCACATATGTCTACCATAGAAATAAGCGCCTTGTTTTTTGGGGGGGTCTCAATGGACAATGCCTCCTTGCCTTGGTGCATAGTACGCCCACACACTGGAGTGCATTGCTTCCTCTCAGGTCTCTCCCTCCGATACCTTCAACCTCCTCCTCCCACACTTGATATGGAATCCGCTCTCTCCCGCTCGAGGGCTTCCGCCTGCTCCCTCCCTGCTCTTTGTCCCCGAACATTGTCGCTTATAACACCCTCTCCCATTTTTGAAGCATCAATAACCCATCCGCCTCCCCTGGCACGGCTCTCGTTCCCCCCCCCCTCTCTCCTCTTGCCCCGACGCCTCCA
>NW_005803866.1:424-788 GCF_000240725.1 Microchloropsis gaditana
TCGCCGCCTGCCCCTTTCTCAATCCTGCAAACGCCATACCCCATCCATCCTTTCATGCTGCTTCATCCATCCTCTGTGTCTTCCCTTTCCTCTTCCTTTTGCCCTCCTTCCTTCCCTTCCCCCGTTCCTCCTCCCTCCTTGACGGCTCCAGAGACGGACCTTCGCCATAGCAGGATCCCTTCGTGCAGACATCTACACAGGTAAGTCTCGTCCTCCCTTCCTCCTTTCCTCCCTCCCTCCCTTTTCCCCTTCCCAGTCGCTCCCTCCTTCCCTCCCTTCTTCCGCTCGCCTTGCCTCTTGCCTAGCCATCAATATAACGAAGCACGTTCGGTGGGTCATATAGGAGCCGTGATGAGGGATGAGA
>NW_005803866.1:798-8888 GCF_000240725.1 Microchloropsis gaditana
AAGTGAAGGGGAATGCCATGGGATCGTTCGGTAAAGCTTCCACTCGTCACACAATCAGTTGCCCCCAAAAGCTGAACTCGGAGGCACGGCCCCCTCCCATTCTCAGTTTTCGGCCGCCGCTGACATGTCGGGGAAAGTGTCCCTTTACTTCTTGTTGGCCTCCACCATGGTGACCACATCTTTGATCGTCTTCAAGTTAGCGAAGTCTTCCTCGTTCAGGTCAGGCAGGTCGAACTCCTGTTCAGGTGCCAAGGAGGGAGGCGAGGGAGAGGCAGGGAGAGCGGGGATGAGTGGACACCGCAGGACCTGTGGAAGACCGAGGATCACAAGGGGGGGAAAGACAAGGAGTAGTGCAAGGGGAAGGGCTGAAGATATATGTATGGTACCTTCTGGACGGCCATGGAGAACTCGACCAAGTCGAGGGAATCGAAGCCCATGGCGGCGAACTCGGCCGTGTCGTCGCCGTTGGCCTTCAGGTAGTCTTGGACCTTGGCGTCATCTCCCATGTTCTCCAAGACGATGGCGCGGACCTAATGAGAGGGAGGGGGGAAGGAGAGGAGGACAAGCAGGGAGAGGGAGAGTAGGAGGGGTTTGGGAAATTAGGGAATAGGAGCCTCAACGTCGTCAGCAAGGCAGATGAGCAGATCAAAACGCCCCATTCAGGACAATAGAAAATGATGGACGAAATCGAAAGATTCGTGTTATAGAAACAGGTTTGATGGGGCCAACTGTACCTTCTCGCTGTACTCTCCGGAGAAGCGGAGGGTGAGGCCGGCACGGGCTCGGACAGGCGCGGGCATACGGGGGACGAAGGCGAAAGCCGGGGCGGCCAGAAGAGCAAGGAATGCAAGGACACGCATGGTTGTAGGTAAAGGACTGGTGTGACTGTCAGGATACAGAGGAAGAGGGAAGAAGAGGGGTGGCTTAGCTATCTGAAGGCCCCTCAGGACAGCATGGGTATCCGTGTTCAAAAAGATCACTGCAGTTGGATGCACGCAGGATGCTTAGGAGGCAAATTGTCACCACAGGCATCGGAATTCATCCTAGGAAGCCAGTACTAATCATCAGGCCGTTTTTTTGTTGACAGTGGCGTGTCTCGCGCCTCCCTCCGTCCGAGACCACTAGCCACGACACAGCACATGATTTCGCGAGTTCCTACGCCAAAATCTTTCGTCTCGAGTAAGGCATTACTTCAGAGATAGGCACAGAAGCATCGCTTGATGGTCGCTACACAAGCACAGAACCCTGTGGACGCGAGCACGTGTGAATATACACAAGAGAGATAGCCAATTATTCGCGTCACGTTAGATCGCAAGACGTTGACTCGTCAGGGTTGATCCAAGCAACGACAACGGTTCATGCTTCACAACTTCCAACATGCAGAATCACTATCCACGACATATCTCTGCGCAGAGAAACCGAAATGTGGAGGTAACAATCTGCTCGTTTTTATAAAACCATGCACGTTGTGAGGATAAAAACCCAACCCACATTCCCCTGGCTCGCTGCAGGCTCACAAGCCATCGACGAGACCTTCGCCAGGTCCAAACCCGCTTACGTAACAAAGCAATCCTGACCACCCGTTCCCTTTGTCTCAATTGCCACCAGACCGTCCATCCACCGTCTGCGACGTGCCTGAGCGGCCCCAAAGCATGGAGGGACATGTACATGAATTGTCGGCACAAACAAAGAAAAAGCGGTGCAGACGTAGCCGCCTGCGTGGGCGGGGAGCGAATACCTTGTCGAGGAGTCGACGCTTCTCGACCGAAGCGAGGGCGAGGCAGCGACAAGCGCAAACAATAAGCTTTACCTCTGATGGCTTCCTCTCTTACAGTCCTAGTTTTTCGAGATTTTTATTTTTCTTTCTGCCGTTCCTGAGGGGTAGGAAATGCTTGCTTGAGAGGTAATGCCGTCGTGTACTTTGTGCGCTGATGTCGCCTTTCGTTTTTCGGATAAATTTGCGTCATCCTCTGCGATTTCCTCACTCATTCCATCTCTCGCTATCAACCTCCCCCAATTCGAAATCCATGCCAAACAGGTGCCCCACCTGGCATCAATTATCCGGCAATTTTTGATCATACATGTAATTTATCGGCCGAGCTGCTTCAAATATGTCTTATCTTTTACCCTCTACCATCGCCATCCCGCGCTGGCGCCTCCCTTTTCCCCAGTATTTCTCCCTGCCTCTTCTCCTTCTCCTGGTGGTTGACCTCCTCAACCGGACCCATGCCTTCCAAGCGGGCCGGCTAGCGTTGAAGCATCTCAATGAAGGTATTAGGTCTCCGCCACTCATGTTGCAAAGGCCCTGTTGGCCTCTCCGTGGTACGTCATCATGTCCGTTTGGCAACTTTGGTCGATCCGGTAATGCCAGCCTCGATGTCTTCCACATGTTACCCTCTTTTTTCTTCGCATCCTCTTCTTTCTCAGTGAAGGGCGCAGACCTTCCGCCATCCTCTTCGTCGACTACCGCCGCCGTCACGTCCTCCTCCTCTTACACACAAGCGGCTTCCGTCGCCATATTGCGGGACGCTGCGCGTCACAGGAAAGGTGATTAAGCTGTGTTTATCGGGGTCAAGAGAAGTGGAAGGGCTTGGTTGTAGACGTAGGGGGTGGGGTGGGGGAAGGACAAATTGGTAGAAGGGAAGAGCTTGGTCGTAGACGTAGGGGGTGGGGGTGGGGGAAGGACAAATCGGTAGCAAAGGAGCACGGGCATCGATGAAGAGGGCAAAGGGAACTTTGCAAGCCGAATTTATTAGTGTTTTGACCCCGGAAGACCACTCAAATCCTCTCCCGCACTTTCCTATGCTCCATCCCGGGGGCTAGTCGATAAATCTCAGGTGATAGCCGCCCTCGAGGTCCTGGAAGGGTCGAAGCTCCCCTCTCCCTCTTCCAAAAAGCCCGGCATCCTCTCCACCCTGTTCCCCGCGTCCGGCACGCCCTCCCTTCTTTCCTCGCTTCTAGAGGCCGGGGGGGACAAAGGGGGCGAGTGGGAGATTGTTTTCTCCTCCCTCCTAGGAGCCGGCTATATGCCTGCCCTCGTATGCGAGGTGGTGTCCGTAAGCGCCTTGTCCTCTCCCTCCTCCTCTCCCTCCTCCTCGCCCTCGGCTCCACTCCCTGCGTCTCGCCCCATCCGTATTGACACCTCAGCAGCGGGCGGCCTTCTGCCCCTGGGATGTGTCGTGGGAGACTATGTGTGGGAAGGAAACAAAATGACCTTTGGCTTCAATCGATTCGAGGTGAGGAGGACAATGGGTTCAGGAAATGAGTAAAATACATAGTGGTCTGGATAAAATGAAATGAATATCTTAGTGTCGTTCGTCATTATCCCTTCCTCTTGTACCGTGGTCTGCCAGCTCGGGCCTTTGTCACTCCAATTGGGGAAAAAAATGAAATTCTATACATTCTTCTGGGTTGACGATCAGGTACGTGGTGTGTAAAACCGATTTAGCCGAGGCAGAAAGCCTATGAAATTCCCTCCGTGTTTCATTTTTTTGGGTGTTCGAACGATAGAGATGGACAAAACGTGTAACATGAGTCCTGACGAAGGTTGTCGGAATGTGCACTAACGTTGCATGAGATCCGAGCAAAGTTTTAATACTCGAATATTGTGTACGATTTTTGAAAATTATTGCTGTTTTCTTCTTTAATCTCATCTCTTTCTCGTTTCCATATAACTTAGATTGCATGCGCAAGGAGTAGCACTGGGGGCCTGACTTTGATGCTTGTTAATTCTGAAAGATAAAATTAGAGGCAGGGTGATAAACATCTATGACGTCGATGAGGCTTGTTGCAAACGAAATAGAGTCTTTCTCGAAGTCTTCAATTTATATCTTACTATTTTACCTTCGCAGTCAAGCATTCATAAAGTATTCGTGTTCAAGAATAAAATTCTTTGATATTCCATTTTCTTCGTGTATGGTGTTATCTTACAAGTAACCATGTTTGACCGCAAATATCTCGGGTACAGACAAATACCCCCCTTAATTCCACCACGACGATGCGTGTAGCTGTGTTTGCTTGTAGTAAGGTTGAATAAAGCCATGGACATGAGGTAACTCTTGTACTCATGAGGGCTGATCCATCTTGCTTTAGGGTTTTTTGAACGTCCGTAGGCATCGACGTTCAAAATTTCAAACTGCGAGTGTCTCAAGAAACGGTCAGCGCTCGGAGCTGCAGCGTGACTAGTATTTTCGTGCACCTGGGCATGGTTTGAAACAAAAAGTTTTGGAAGGACTTCAAATCGACTCTTGTGATATTCCCATTCTTTGCTTCTTTCCTCCATGTTAATGAACGGTTGCACAACATAATTAACCTCCTTCCTCTCTGAATCGTTCCTTCTATTCAGGCTAAACATTGTACCTTTAAACCACGCATGTCATGTCCTGGCGCACGTTTGGCTCCTTTGTTATATTGAGCTTCCTAAGTTTCTCCTCTTTGACTGTTTCACAGCCATCCGCCGCTCCATCTCTCCGACGAGACGTCCCTCCTACACTTTATAATGCTTCCTCACAATTCGAAACAAATGAGTTCATGCTCCGCACCGCGAACTTTAGCACAATCATGTCGATTTTCTCTGGACTTTCACTTCCGTCACTACCGCTTGAGGGAGAATATTTGGCAGAATTGCTAGACGCAGGAACAGGCATGAACAACATGTTGGCTACTCTTGGATTTGGCAATCCAGTGCTACCAGGTAAGCAGGCAAGGAGTCACGAAGCCGCAAAAAGACAGCAAACCAGACAACCTACACATTTTAAAATAGTATGTAAGTAGATTTAAGTGTCCTTCATACCCGTAAACACATGATAATCTTAAGCTGTGATCATCCATGCACCTCATCGCTTGCCTTGAGTTTTCTGTCCCCTCACTTCCCGCCCACGTCCACGTCGCACAATGTCCGTACGGGCCCAGGTTTTTGGGTCGGAAAAGGTTTTTGTTCAGAGGGTGACAGAGGGCGAAGCAAAGGTTATAACCTTTTCATGGTACAAGGCGAGGGGCAGGATGAGAGCATCGGTATGGGAAGGAACACCGAGGGTCGACTCGTCCGGAAGTATCATATGACCACCCAAGCGCAGGCACCTTCTTTTTGGGATAAAAATCCCAGCTTGGAGCTGGACTATCGGGGAATGCAACATTTCCTAGGGCGGATGGGCATGCGGGATGAGGTGCGAGAAGTAGCTCCAGGACTCTATTTGGGACTGGGCAGCTTTGGAGCGCGGGAGTCGAGGTGAGACATAAGAAAGGACAGGGTAAGCATAAGGAATATCGAGAAGTGATGTAATTGACGGCCGATTATGGAGAGGATGAGAGCAAGAAGGAGGTAGGTATGGACGTGAGTGCCCATGTAAACTGACATCCCCACGACATGCATCCTTTCAACCTATCACAGGAAATCTCAAGCCTTGCCCTTTTTACTACGGGGACCATTTCGCCCGCCGCTGCCTCTGGGTGAGGCTCTGCTATTGGATGGCGACGGAGACGAGTGGGATTGAAAGAGGAAAATAGGGTAAGATAATTACAGCAGTTAAGTTTGCGATTCCGTAAAAGGGAAGGTCTCGGACGAGCAGCTAGGCTCCCATTGAACCCTGCATATTCCAATGGAGACTCGACATAGTCTCCCCAAGCTCATTACCGCGGCGCGCACGACTATCCGTGATGTTGTGAGCCCCAAAAAATGTGCTTCGAGGACCATTGCTATGTCTCGTGTTCGCCAAAAATTTCTAAAGCTGCAATCCTCTGCTTGAAAGTTATGATCGCACTCAAATTTGAAAGGCCAATCGAAAAGAAACACACTAAGCGAAGCACGTTCGGTGGGTCATATAGGAGCCGTGATGAGGGATGAGAGACGGGAGACAAATAAGTGGTAACATCATGCCGGATAATGCACGAATCGCAATGGGAAAATAGATGATAATTGCACACTTCCAAAATGGATCTTTTGCTTGCCATCAGCAGCTGATGACAAATATGTGTGACTAGAACGAGAGCGCGCCTTTCGCTTATATCTACACGATAAATCCCTCGTCCCCCGGCGTAGTCGCTAATGTTAAAACGTGCAGGTCAGCTCTTAGAGCTCGTCAATAATAGGCTCTATAATAGTGAGAGAACGACCCTGTGAAAGTGTTGTGCGTCTTCAATGTGAAACCATCAAAGAGTTCAGAGATAACAGAACAAGAACTACGCAAATTACCTCTCCCGTGATTTCTCTTTCTATCACATAGCGCGCTTGCGGGAATATTAACACACAAGGTCATCATGGCTGTCGGTAGAGTTGGAGTCGTTGGATTCCAGTCACGCATTCCTCGAGCACCAACAAGCTTTGCAGTGGATAGCAGCAGCACACCGGGGACAAGAGACTAGCTCCAATGCTAGAGGCCAGGCTACGTATGATTTTTTTCAAAGTTGTGATCCCTTCACTCTACATCCTACTGTTGTACTCAGACATTGATTACCAAGGACGACAAGATTAGCAAGGTCGCTTGCCGGTGCGTTCAACGGGGATCCGGCACCGTCGGAGGCAAATGGAAGAAGCGCCGTTGCCGGCGAAAATTGAGAGAGTAATTGGGAGTTCTCTCTAAGGAAATGAGGAAGAAAATGTTTAAAGGGAGACAGAGATTTTCAAATGTCATGTGCTCCCGAGAACCACCAAGCAGGAAGCATTTCGCTCTCTTAAATTACTTTCTTTGCAGATGTCTACCACCTATCCCGGTCTGCTCCTTGTAAAGCATTCCTTATTACTCTGCTGACTACAGCGATATGACATAAAGCATCAGTAGATTACAAGACAAAAGATTTTGCCACAAAATTAATGTTAGTTTTTGTCGCGACCTTCTAGTCATGCTGCGGTTCTGGAGCCAAGGATGTCTTTGAGGGCGGAAGCGTGATAACACGAAACGACTCTAACCCATTTTTACACGCGATTTACATCAAATGAATGAGGCTTGATTCCTAGAATGTTAAATAACGCCTTAATGCAGCAGAACGCATTAAGACTTTAATAAAAAACCCTCAGGGCAAATTTTACAGGGCCTTGCAAATTCCCGATAAATCCAAGATTCCTTCGCGTCAACGACTTGGCATAGTCTAGAGAGGATACTTCTCATTCCAGAGATCAGGAAAACATCTATGATTGAGCAGGTAGTGGCGCTTTATGAGGAGATAAAAGGTACGTGCAAAGACAATAGGAGGGACCAAGGTATGAAAAACTTTGGGGAAAGATTCAACCTGGCTTTCGCCTAATCCGTTGCTGTTGTTCACGCGGCTGTGCTGCGAAGGTGAAAAGTCCACAATGTCGCATCGAAAGCCCGATGGGACAAATATTACAAAAGTATAGACTAATTTTTGGATATATGCGGCGCATTTACTCAAGGAAATGATGTTTTAGGTGCGTCTTAAAGGTGTCATTTTTCTTTGAAAACCTCCTGCCCCCCCTCCTCGCTATTTTTCTTATGTGGCCCGGCGACCCAGACCCTGCACGTGCTCTACTTAGATCATCGCCCATCACTTTATATACCGCTTTCATGCGTTCGCCACCTAGGATTTTTCGCGAGCTGCGATGCCTGTCCCGTGTGTGTTTGCATGGGACCTGTTCGAGGGGAAGAGAGGATCTTTTGCCGCTCTTTCTTTACCCCTTCGTCTCCCGAACACTTCATTTCCCGTGTTCCCTTTTCCTACGCCCTTTTCACTTAGGTTTCGGCGCACAAGGACCATTAGCTCAAAGCGGACCATCTGAAGTTTGGAATGCATGAATGGTTGTCGACGTGGTCGCGATTTATCCCGTCTCTTACTTCTCATGACCTTAACCACTTTAATCCTTATCACAGGCATGCCACGTCCTCCGGTCCCTAAACCCCGCGAGGGAGCCGAGCAGAGGAATGGCACTAAAAATGGATCGTCTGCTGGCCACAATAAAAATCACCACGAAGCACAAGAACAAAAACTGCAGCACCAGACCCTCCCTCCCATCCTCCCCCCGCCGGTAGTGATGAAGAGTGGAATGGGTGTTGTGGGAGGAAACAAGAGCCAAAAAGAAGAGGACATGGTGGCTGAGAGAGAAGCCTTGCACAAATTGCATTACGGTACGCTGGTAT
>NW_005803866.1:8898-10299 GCF_000240725.1 Microchloropsis gaditana
GTCTTCCAGCGCGTCTGTCGGCCTCCAGGAGCTGCCCGTGAGAAATGGTACGGATTAAAGCGGGAAAATTCGAGGAAAAATCGAGAAAGACCGAGACCGGGGAGCGCAGGATCAGGATTGGTGGAAACCGGTGGTCAGGGCGGGGAAAATGAAGGCGGAAAACACAAACCGAAGAGCAGAAAATACGAGCCAGAGAAGGAGGGAAGGAGGGAAGGAGGGAGGGAAGGAGGGGAGGAGGGGAGGAGAGAAAGGGGTCTTACCGTTCGTATGTGCCCATGGTATGGGCCAGTTTCTTGCTGAGTTGCTGGACCCAGTATTCATTCAACGCGTTCCGGAGGGCGCGACGCTTCTCATCTGAGGGATGGGGGAGGGGAGGGAGGAATAGAGGGAGGGAGTGAAGGAAGGAGGAAGCTTTAAAGAGTCTGTCTGTGTGGCTGAGCACACAGCATTGCACCTTTTTTGGTGTTCTCCCTCCATTCCTCTGTTGTTATCTTCGTCTGTTCGATAACTTCCTAGGTGCATACAATCACACAGCTCTTCAGTCTTCTCCCTCCATTGTCTTCTCCCTCCATTCCTCTGTTGCTATCTTCGTCTGTTCGATAAGTTCCTAGGTGCATACAATCACATAGTCAAATCGCACACGCCGGCCAGCAGCGTGCCCCCCCCCTCTTCCCTCGTTCTCTTCTCCTTCCCCTCTCCCTTTCCGTCCCCCTGCCTTGGTGCAGCAGATTTCGTCTGAGGAAACCGTCCTCATCCCCGCCTTCTGTCCTGCCCTCGAAGAATGCTTGAAGTTTCGCTTGATTCCACACCAGGTAGTGAGCGCCTGTCTCTCCGCTGAGAAGGGAGGAAAGGAAGGAGGGAGAAAGGAAAGAGGGGAAGAAGGAAGGGAGGGAGGGAGGGAGGGAGAGGAGAAAATTAAGAAGTCATGGTAAGGGCTGTGCCCTTAGATTTGGCTTGTCGAAATAAAGGACCATGTGAAAGGGAAAAGAAAGCGTGGAAGGGTAGCAGGGGTGGAGGAGGGGAAGGAGAAAGGGAGGGAGGACGGGACGAGAAAGGGATGGAAAGAGGAATAGAAAATGTCAGAAAGGAACAACATACGAGCATATGGCGGTGACAGAGCGAGGCCCTCTCCTGTTTGAGACAAAGGATGCCTCCCCGAGAAAGTCGCCTTTGCTGGAAAGAAAAGGGCAGAATCGAGGGGAAAGGGATGTGGGAAAGGGAGGGAGAGAGGGGAGGGACGGAAGGAGGAAGTTGAACAGGAGAGAGGGGAGGGACGGAAGGAGGAAGTTGAACGTGAAGGACGCGTCGTACGGAAGTATCGCGAGCAACACACAAACACAAACTCTATCCGAGTCCCTCCCTCCCCTCTTGCGCTCCCCCCCCCCTGTTTCCTCCTTCCTT
>NW_005803866.1:10309-12988 GCF_000240725.1 Microchloropsis gaditana
CCTTCCCTCCTCACCCCAGGCGGGCCACTTTTTGTCCGCGCACTTGAATGCGAACCTGCCCGTCCAGGAGGAAGAAAAGCTCCCGGCCTCGGCTTGTCTTCATCGATGCTCGATCCTACTCAAATACCAGGGGAATATAGAGAGGAGCATTCGATTTTAATTTTAAATTCAAAGGTTTTGAATGATTCCCGTGAAAAGGTGTGTATTTGCCCCACCCTCATCCCCCTGTCCCCCCCTTCACAAGCACAAGCTCTAGCCTTCTACCATCCCACGACCACTGAGCTCACTACTCCTCCATATTCCTCCCTTTCCATATTGCCCCCGCTCTCCCTCCCTCCCTGCCCACGCACGGGGGGCTCTCCGTCCTCTCCAGGCCCCTCCTCGATCAGGTAGGCACCCGCTTCCCCCGCCTGGATGTCCCTGTGAGTGATCCGCATGATAGAGGGTGACGGCCTCCATGAGCCCGTCGCTGAGGATTCGAGTACCCAATCGAGACGCACCCGCAATCGAACATGGCGTCGGCCATTTGGACCGAGACCCGCACATCTCGACCGCTATCGTTCAAATTGTCGTTGACGAATGTCCTCCATGCCTCCAAGGCATCTGTAACAAAGAAGGGGGATCAAGGCATGCAAGCGTATCGGCTGGCAATAAAGGTGGTTCATAAGGGAATATACATAACGGGAGAAAGAGGAGAGAATGGGGACGTACCCTCCCGCGGCATGGGGCTGAGAGGCATGCGATGGTTCGTCTTCCGGTTCGGCGACACCATTGTGCTGGCGTCAAGGCTTGTCCTCGTCGCTTGTCTGTGTTGGCTAGGTCATGACAAAGAAGGGGTGAAGAATGGTCGCGGGATGAGAAGCGCAATTCGTGAGGGTCATTGGGGGATGCAAGCGTGCCAGGAGATGTGCTCGCAGCACGAACGGTGTAATCAGAGAGCTAGAGGGCATATCATGGCTTCGTAGCTGTGGTTGCTCTCTTACCTCTTCCATCCGCTGGAGACCAAGTTCTTTCCTCTCACGCTGCCCCGCCCTCGTGTCGGACGCGCGACGGAAGAAAAAGAAGTTGGCCGGGGGGCACTCGAAAAGGAATAGAAATAAGACGGAGGTGATTGCAGCGCAGTCGAGTGCGCAAGGAGAAATGCATCCACATTCATGGTGAGTAGACTTAAAGTGGCTAAACACATGACCACAAGAAAGGACGTATGGTCATGGTGGACGCATGGTGTCGAAAAGCGACCAGACGCTTGACGTCGCGGGCGTAGTCGATGTTGTTGGGCAAATATCATCTTCTTGTTCCGGCAAATAGACACGTCTTCACTGATGCTACTCATGCTGGTGGTGCTGGCGCGGCCACTAGAGATGTAAAAGCAGCAAGGAAATTTTGCCAAGTTCATAGTCATCCTCACCTCCTCCTTCCTCCTTTAAAACGTGCCTGAAGTCAAACCTGCACGAAATTTTGTCAAGAAAAGAAGGTAAAAGCTTCTTATTCAGCTTAACCATTTACACGACCAGCAATCGTCTGGCCTGAAGCAATTTTTAAGAAAGATGCCGCATGAAATGCATCGAGTATTGTCGTTGTAGTTAACTTCAGCATGGTGAGAGGAGTTTAAATTACTGACTTGATGACAATGCCGCGATTACATTTTGATCAAAGTGCACATTATTATCATCGATGTAAATAAATGTATCTGTGGGGGGATCATGTTGCATCGGAGACAGTGTTTGACATTTTTTTTGGGTTGCAGTATGGAGCTTATGACAATGGCGTCACTCCAGAATGTAGCGAAGAATAACCTCCCCACCTATACGGCCAAAAAATGAAACGCCTGCATGAGCTTATTCCCTAGCAACTACAATCGGAAGCGTCCTCTATAATTCAGCATACACTCATAATCTCCTCGGATTCTCTCGCCTCGTTAGGACACGGAATTGCCGGCATCCCCAGCATTATAGCACCTGTCAAATATTCTTAGCTGGACGACGTGCCATGGCGACAATGTCTGCACGATTCAATCGAAAACAAAATCTGTATGTTTCCGATAGCATGCGGAAGGAGAACCAAGTAATGATGAGGATTGAGAAAAAATGTGCAGGATAAAAGAGCATACCAGTGCGGAATGAGCCAGCCATTTAAATAACAATAATAAAAACTTATGTCAGCAGCCTGAGGACTCGCTCTTGAAGAACCAAATTCATCGAAGTGCTCCGATCATAGAACGACACCGACGATATGCTGCTGGGGACGCTTCAATCAGGTGGTTTTTGTGGCACACAGACACAAAGAGAGGGCAGAGGTACGCACAGGAACCAGGAGGACGTGATGGAATGCAATGCAAAGGCAGGGACCCGTATGAGACATTTCTTCTTTTGTGGTTTTGATCCCCTTTGTAACCCCTTTGCCCTAAACTCGTCTTCCGTTCTTCGTCCTCGCTACCAATTACAAGGTACTAAGGAATTAAACGCTTCCTTCCACGGACAAATCAAGGACAGGGGGAACAGAGCAAATCACGCCACTTCGACTTCCAGAAGAGCGACAGAAATGCCACGAGATGGCCGAAAGCCAATATTTTACCATTCCGCTGCCTGCACTCCCGCCCGCTCACAGCACCACTCAAAAAACACATAGCACATACATCGCTCCCGCTTTCCGCCGTTCCTCCCGACTTTCCCCCCCCCC
>NW_005803866.1:15005-15565 GCF_000240725.1 Microchloropsis gaditana
TATAGACAGAAAGTGACTTCACCCGTCGCTCTCATCATTCTTACGCCGACCGAGCCCAATGTGACGCGTCGGCTCACCAGGCACGTTGATTCTAGCCTGAGATGCTCACACGTACGATGAAAGACACCTAGACGGAATCATGCCGTCCATGTTAAGCATAGCCCAGGGAAGCAACGAAGGCTCTTACTCTCTTTCTCCCTCCCTCCCTCCTTCCCTCCCTCTTACCGACGCGAGGGGCGGGCAAGCGCCTAAGGAGGTCCTCGTTCTCGTCCAAGAATTGGGAGTAGGTGTCCACTGCGTGGCTCTCGATCAGCTCCGAGAAATTGTAGGCAAGGCGGGGGGAGATGAGGAACATCAGGTTCAAAATCCAGTAGTAGGCTGAGAGATGAGGGAGAGGGAGGCAGGAAGGGAAAGAGAAAAACCGAATAGACAGGAAGAAAGTAGAAGAGGGCATGTGAGAAGTGAGAGTATCAGAAATGTCTTCATCATCCACGAAGGACCTGTGTACAACACGGATGTGCCGGCTTCATCTTTTCCCCCCTCCTTCCTCCCCTCCCTCC
>NW_005803866.1:16164-16454 GCF_000240725.1 Microchloropsis gaditana
TAAAGTCGAGTTCCACGTCTTTTAGTCGTCGAACAAAATTAGAAGGCAATCCACCAAGCCTTTGGCGCCACCCTAGATAACCCAAACATGGCCTGTCCGCTCCCCTTCCCTCCCTCCCTTCCTTCCTCCCTCCCTCCCTTCCTCCCCTGACCTCCGGACTTCTGTTGATGGAGGCCTTTGGCGGTCGGAGGCGGGGGAAAATTTCCAACCATTCGAGTGTCTGCAATGAGGTGGGAGTGGCAAGAGCAGAAACAACAAAAGTGAGAAGACAGACCGGGAAGGGGGGGGGG
>NW_005803866.1:16787-16902 GCF_000240725.1 Microchloropsis gaditana
TGAGGGAGGCGGTGGGTGAGTAAGGGAGGCAGTAGGTGAGTATCAATATTTAAGCTCTACGTGAAGCCTGGCCCCAAGTTCCCACTCCAAGAAATCTCCCTGCCCAGGCCCACCC
>NW_005803866.1:19283-21525 GCF_000240725.1 Microchloropsis gaditana
TTTCTGCCGTTTAATTCTTACGGCGCCCTTCCTCCGCGCGCTCCCCCCCGGATTTCAGGCAAAGAAGGCGCATCAGGCCTACGTGAAGGACTGGCTGGGCTTCTTCCAAGACTTTGATTTCCTGCTTACGCCCGCGGTCATGGTAAGGAGGGGGTGAAGGCAGGAGACGCGAGGGGAGGAGGAAAAAGCCGGAGAAGGAAGAAAGGAAAAAGGCTGCTGGGGGCGTCATCCTCTCCCCCTCCAGTCCAGTCTCCACACCGCTTTCTACCATTTTTCCCCCTTGATTTCCTGGTTCGCCGCCACCAGCTCCCCCCCTTCCACGCAGAGCTCCGATACCCCACCCACGTCGCCGCCACCCCCCTGCCGTCCTACATCGACTGGCTCCGACTTTCCTCCGTGGTCACCCTTTCCTGCGGTCCTAGCCTCTCCCTCCCCTGCGGCCTGACTCGAGACGGCCGTCCCGTGGGACTGCAGATGATCGGTGAGATTGAGGGGATAGTGTGGTGGGGGGGGGGAAACGGAGGAAGAGTAAAGGGCGGATTCGATACCTCTGCTGGTGTGGTGGGAAGGGGAGAGGAACAAATGAGGAGCGGCAGGATGGACGACCGGCCTTGCTAAGACAATTTCTCCTTGTCCACTTTTAGGTCCTCCCTACAGCGAAGCGCGCATGCTGGCATTGGCGGCTCTGTACGAAACAGCTCACCCCTTTCACAGTTTAGTGCCACGGGAGCCTTTTGGTGGTGGAGGTCGGACAGATGGAAGGAACGAAGAGAGGGAGAGAGATGTGGCCTCTCTTGTTCAATATCAAGGCCCGAGGACAAGGGAAGAAGCGGCCAGGTTGTGCGGAGTGGAAGATATTGGGATGGAAGGGAAGCAATTGAGGGAGGTGTCGCGATCGTTCTTGTGAGGAAGTGAGCGCTTGCGGAGTGGTGATAGTAAACAGCTTGGCTCTATGGAGGATGACATATTACCTTGCGGCAAAGAAAATTTACACCTGATTCCTAAATTCACCGCACGACAGCAATACTTTGGTCCTCAGACATGATGAGCTTTCTGTCATCATGAGTTTCTTTTGCCAACAATAAAAACACACTCAAGAGAAAAGTCGACTTAGTAATCTCATAAAGTATCCAGCTAGTGCCTTGTCCCGAGTTTAAACCAAGCCAAAAAAGTGATAGCACGACCTTTCCACGCGACCCCGTCCGAGGGACACTTTCAAAAGCTACCCGGATCAAGCCCATCATCCCGTCGTTCCCGCCTGAAAAAAAAAGCAACCCTGCTCCAACAGGATGAGCCCCTGCACGTGGCACCAAATGCAAGGTGTTGTATGCAGGGAAATTGCTTTGTTCTGTCATGGTTGGCATCGTCATGCCGCTACTTTTTTGTAGTAGCGGTGGTTTCCCCAATGCCTGTTCCAGGGCATGAGTGGGCTCACTCGCTCTTTTCTGAAGGCGATAGCTTGCAGCAAGCCGCGGCCTCTGAACTAGTTTACCATTAAAGCCAGCATCAGGCTTACCAGGCCGTGGGGAACGAAGGCGTGGCTATAAAATTTGCTGCGGGGGTTTATTGCGGTTGATCAGCCGCATTCGAGTGATTTTTGGGCATGACACATGAAGACATATAAGTCTCCATACCGAATACGCTTCCCTTTAATGGGCTGAGGGAGCCCCCCCTAACCCCCTCTTTTCTACACACCCCTCCTCACCTAGTTCGCATATTTATGGCGTCGACTGGAAGCGCCACCTCTTTTTTCAGTCGACGGGTCTCGCCTGCAGTCCTTTCAAAACTCAAGGCGGGAGGGACTGGAAGTGCTGGTGCTACTTCGCGGTCATCAACAGGAAGTCAGCTTACGCCGGAGACAAGCGAAGCCCAAGCGCGCTGTGCGACCGTGCTTTACAGAGAACAGGTAAAGGAAGGGGAAAACGGAGACATGCTCACCTGTTTTGCAAGAAGCCTAGGGTCCTACTTGGAGGACGAGGCCCTCTCCAGGACCGCGACACCTCCCTTGCTTCCTCCCCCCCCCCCTCATTTCCATGACTTACTCTCATCCTCTTACCCATCGCTGCGAATCAAATAACTTCTATCCATCGTCCTTTCCCCCCGCATCTCACCCTTTCCCCTCCCTTTGTTCCTCCGCTTTTTCCCAGCGCGCGGCCATGCTCCAGGAGAAAGCATCCTCCTCCTCCACTCCCCCCTCCACATAGCAAAGAAGAGGTCATTTGAAAAAAAATCGTTTTCCACA
>NW_005803866.1:23303-25370 GCF_000240725.1 Microchloropsis gaditana
TCCACGGGCACTAAAGTCGCGGGATGGGCCAGATCGATCCGCCGCTTTCTGTCCGCCGAGAGCGCGACGAGCTGCCACCCACCCAAAGGCTCTCCCAAAACCTACCGTGGAGCAGGGAAAAGAGGGAGAAGAAGGGGCGAAAGGGTAAAAACGCAGGGAGGGAGTGGGAAAAACAGGGCGGGATCCGGCCCTCGCTTTTACGATGCATGCGCCATAACGCCACTCCGAGACACGCACGTGCTCGACGGAGGAATCGTGCTCGCACAGGCATGCACCAGGAAATTTTAACGAGCATGGTGTGACTGCTCAATTTCTGCAAAGGGGAGGATGATCGGAGCACGCCCCATTCCCTCCCCACATTCCCGTCGCTCTTCTATCTCCCCACCTCTGCAGCCACCCCCGCAGGAGGAAACGCCGCCAATATGTCGTGGGCTTTTAAGAGTCCGGAGGATGGCATATTCATTTCAAAGCAACAGGGGATGAATGACGAGCTCTCGACATCGTCCTCGTCTACGCCGCAAGCAGAGGTGGCGTAAACAGAAGACGGGTCTTGTATGGAGTAGAGTATACGAATTGGAAGGGGCATGCTGTTTTCGCCTACAATGGAGGAAAAAAAGACAACGTGTGTTAGGAAAAAAGGAGTTGGAAAAGATTGACTAACAGCGACCATAAACTTAACACAATTGCCTCTTTTGTGACCTGGGCCGCAACACAAGGGGACCGGACCTGTGTGTCAACGAAATGCCACCGACCGGAAAAATCTTGCAAAACCCTTTTGCTAATAAATTTTCAAAACTAGGAAAATTGATCCCATTTCTAACCATCTTTTGAGGTCGTCGCTTTTGGGACTTTGTGCCAGAACCATTTGTCTGATCAGCATCGCCCAAGTCCTTTCAACAAGCCCAGAGCGAGCTAGCCAGCGATTAGGCGAGGTGCCTTCAAAATGCACCAGAATGAGACTGGAGTCCTCTCCATCGTTCGCAAAGCAAGCACGTGCACTTGAAGTGATCCATTTGAGTCGTCGGTCGTTGTCCTCCGTCTTTTAGGAAACCAAAGTGGTATAAATGTGGGAGTTGAATTGCTTGGGGCAAGGTGTCATAACGCCTGGCGCTAGCGGATGCTAACGAACGCTTTTTCGAGCAACTAAAAACACAAAGCTGCATTTGAGCACCACTACCACATAATGATGAACAGTGGTGTAGGTGTACAAAAATCAAGAAGCTTTGATGATCGGCTTTGGACGTTAGATAGTCGGAATTAGGGACCAGATCCTGTTTTAACCTCCTGTGCTTGTCGTCTATATGGTGCTCCAGGCCAAAACTCACTACTGTTCAAGCAGATTGCCTCCCACACTTTCTTGATTCTCTAGCAGTAGATTATGTCATTACACGTACCTAGAGATTGTGGGTACGCCGTGCTTTGCCATGTGGTCCTAAATTACAATCGTTCCTCTGTCCCTGCAGGATCGAAAGGGACTGTTTCGTTTCTACGAAGACAGCATGGATGAAGCTAAGCCAAGCACCGTACAAGCAGCGTATCCCTTATCAGCCACGAGCAAGGGGACGTGGTGGGGAAAGACCGCCGTGGAGGTAATATAGATATGACAAGAAAAGGATGTGTGGACCATCTCGCTTGCCCTCTCAAGAAGTCTCTGACACTCGACTGCTCTGTTGCTTCCATATCATCCAAAATTTACATATCTGTGTGTTTGTAGGTGATCGAAGCTCTTCGAGACGGGCACGTGACACCTTTGGAGCTGGTGCATGTGGCGGAGGCGCGGATCCGGTAGGGTAACAAGAGAAATGAAGGAGATCGGGCTAGATTGAGTAGGTTGCCATCAAACCCTAGATAGCAAAGAAGAGGTCATTTGAAAAAAAATCGTTTTCCACAAGGGTCCCTTCCCCACATCCTGTACCCCCGCCATGGCTCCAGCGCCACGGACGATGCCGTGAACGCCACTCCCGTCCTGTGCCCTGCGCGCGCCCGCGAGCACGCGCGTCGCCTGGCCTCCTCCCCCAGGACCTCCTACGTCCTTCGTACAAAGATTTGATACCTTGTCTTCATGCA
>NW_005803866.1:27388-29800 GCF_000240725.1 Microchloropsis gaditana
GAGTCAGAGCAACGGGAGCAGCGGCTACAGCGGGTTCAGTGATCAGAGTGACGTCAACAAGGGCAATGGTGCTGGTTACTCCGACAACAGCTACATCAGTACACGCAATTACGGCGGTTACTCCGACAACAGTTACATCAGTACGCGCAGTTAGGGCGGTTACTCAGACAACAATTACATCAGTACGCGCAGTAACAGCGGTTACTCAGACAACAGTTACATCAGTACGCGCAGTAACGGCGGTTGCTCAGACAACAGCTACATCAGTACGCGCAGTAACGGCGGTTTCCATGACCCGAGTCACTGGCCCTATGGCACCCACGATAGTCAGAGGAACGTCCTCAAGAGTGGCAGCATCTATAGCGGTGAAGCCCTTGTAGGGCGGCTTAAGACGTTGGGAGGGAAATCCCCTGACCCTCCCTCCTCCCCTGTCACCTCCTCCACCACCCTTTCCTCCCTTCGCCCCACCACCTCGCTTTCCCCCTCCTCCTCCCCTTTTCTCCTCCCTCCCTCATCACCCCTCCTCCGGCGCCTCTCTGGGCTCATAAATCGCTCCCTCGCCTCCTTAAGTACGAGCAGTCCTGCTTCTCCCCCACCCGCTTCGTCCCTCTTCCAGGGAAGTTGTGAGGAGAAGGGCGAAGGGATGGATGAGGAGGGGGACGTCGGGTCTGGGCGGCAGACGGGGAGGGAGGCAAGAGGATGAGGAGCCGTGATTCGGGGGTGGGGGGGAGAGCGAGGGGAGAAACTGAGTGAGGAGGAGGTGAGGGCGAGGGAAGTTGAAGGAGAGGATAGCAGCAGTGTCTTGGGGGCCGATGGAGGAGAGAAAGAAGATAGAGAGGAGGGAGGAGGATCGGGCAAGGGGTACTGAAGTGGTCCTTCTGTGGCCAGCGCGAGGGGTGTGAGGGGGCAGTACCAAGAAGCACGTGAGGAGGAGGAAATGGACGAGGGAGGGATAGAGATCAAGCACGGGGAAGGAGATGGAGAGGAAGAGATTCGACGAGGAGGAAGGAGGTGGGGGGGGTGCATAGATCAGTGATGATATGGAAGACGTGCATGCGTGTGGACGACAGAATGCTTCATGGAGAAGAGTGAGGGGGGAGGTGAAGAGGGTACACAGCGAGGGGAAGCGGGAGCAGGTGACAGGGAAGGGGGAACAACGCTGCGACGTGCTCGTGCCGTCACGTGGGAGAAGTTGGCGAGAGAGGCTTCATTCGTAGTGGCATGATGGAGAAGAACCAGATTTTTATGCTGTCAAACCCAAAATCCTTTTGAGCACATGTAAAAAAAGAAGTTAAAATATGGGTAAATAATACATACGTCCTTCGTACAAAGATTTGATACCTTGTCTTCATGCAAGGATGAGGGACGGGGCGTGGGAGACGGCAGCCTTTTTCAATCAAAGTCTCATCCTTTGTTACGATGGAAGAACGGAAGCTGTTCTATTTCGACAGACAAACGCCTGAATTTTCCTCGTCTTCTCTGTGCCGTTATTGCCCTTCACTTAGCAACCCCCCCCCTTCCCCCATCCGTGTACACGGGAAGGATCCGAGGCGCACTTATGTTTACGTGCATATTTCTTTGATTTACCAATATTTGCTCATGAGGAGCTTTTCCTTCACCCCCCCGAACCTGGGATAGCGTGACGGGAATGGAGGAGAGAGGCAGGGAGGGAAGGGAGGAGGCTCTAGAAGGAGGGGGAAGCGACCAGCGCCTGGGCCTCTTTCATCACATCGGAAAGGGAGGGGCGGAGGGAGGGGTTGGGATTCAGACAAAAGGTGATGAGTTGGTTGAAGGCGGGAGAAAAAGAGGAGGAAGAGGAGGAGGAGGAGGGAGGGAAGGGGAGGGGAGGCGCGTTGCGAGGTGGAAACGAGTAGCGGCCACTGCGAGGGTTGAAGAGGAAGAAGGAGGGACGGAGAAAGGGAGGGAAGAGAGGGTTGACAAGGAAGGAAGAGGAACGAAGAAAGGGAGGGAAGAGGGGAAGAGGGGTAGAGACTTCAGGGACGCAAGGGCTCAGAGATAGGGTAGTGCTGCCAGGTCCAAGGATGGGGGGGAGAAGGGGAGGGATGGAGGGAGGGAGGGAGGAAGGGGTTACTTGAGGATGCCCAGCCTGAGGACTCCCTCGGTGGGAGACTCGAAGGGCGAGCGACCGTACGCGAGGCAGTAAAGGAGACAGCCCATGGCCCAGACGTCCACGCGGGAGTCGACGGGCACGTTGGGGAGGACCTGGGAAGGGAGCGAGGAATGGAGGGAGGGAGGGAAGAGGAGTGAGCCAGCCAGGTTGCTTTCCTTGGGCCAAGACACGTGAAAAGAGGCTCGATCGTTGATCTCTGCCAGAAGAGGGAAAGGAAGGAGGGGAGGAGAAAGAGGAGGAAATGAAGGAGGTTTCTTTCCTACTTGCGTGAGCTCTGGAGG
>NW_005803866.1:30352-33945 GCF_000240725.1 Microchloropsis gaditana
GAAACGACGCGAGCGATCGGATCAGATAGCGTTACACAGAGTCAGAGCGGCGTCACCTTCTACCTTTCCCTCCCTCGCTCCTTCCTCATCACCGTTGGTATCCTCCGATCCAGCACGCGTATTTGTAGTTTTGTACTTGGCCTCCTCGCCTCTTTGACCTCTCAAACGCCCTCCCTGCCAGCCACAGACAAAAGGCGCTTCCATCCACCAGGAGATGCTTGCCTTCCAAACTCTCCCACCCGTGATCTGTTCCATCCCAAGGAGGAAAGAGGCCATTTGATCAGGATAAAGGGATGCAAGCGTGGGTCTGCGCAAGGCAGGAAAGGGGATTGGTCTCACCTTTCTCTCCTAGGGCCTCACGGCGCTTCTCCTCGTGCTTGAGACGCTGGATGAGGAAGGAAAGGAGACCCGGAACCCCCATCCTTGGCGGGCCCCGCGAAAGGCGCCTTCCAAAGGCGACTTAAGCCACGTGTGCTCTTCTAATGCGCGATTTCCAGCCTTCAACTTGCTTATCTTCGTCTTTGTTGAGATACGGAGAGTTCCGCTAGTGTCCTTTACAAACGGCCGTGAAGCCTCAAGATCTATTCAGTGCTCAAATGCACTTCGGTCAATGCTTGTTCACGACTTTTCTCCACAGCATAACTTTTCTCTCCAGAGCACGATACATGAGCAGCTATCCCCTCCCCTCCTCCTGTGTAGCACTAGCAAGCAATTTAGCTAGGCAGGTAGGGGCAGGAGGTTTGGAAACACTGCTACTATGCAGCGCCGGCGACGCCAAGACGACAAGCGCGGCTTGACAAATAAGTTGCGAAGAGATTTTATTCAATGTCTGTATGCGTGTGTTGTATGGTTGGCCCGCGTGCCCGTGCATGGAGTGAGCGTGTGGGACTTGGGAAGGCGTTACTGAGAGAGGGCAGACGTCGCTGACGAGGATAAGCGAGGATCATAACCGAGGCCGCTGCCCAAACATTTGGTCAAAGGCACGCAAGGCAGAAAGGGAGAGGAGGGACGAAAGACGTGCTAGTCTCACTTCGACATCAGAACCGAACATGGATGTCGATTCCAAGATATTGTCCAATTGTTTGCTTTGGGACAAAGGGGGATACGACTTCATTCTCGCCGCGTATCTACATTGTATCTCCATTTCTTTGTCTTCTCTTGCTTCATCTTCGAGTATTAGCATGTCACCTGATGGTTGTTGAATCGGACATGTAGAGTGCAAGTCTTTGAATTTACTGTTCTTGTGCCCCCCCTATTCAAGCACGTAACTTTCAATTTTTACTTGGTTATCTCCGCGAGTTCATTTCGTGGTCTTCCAGGATACGACACACTAAGTGATATAAACATGCACTCTTCTATTTTCTGCGTTGAATTATCCTCTTTTTCACGTCTTAAACATCTTTGAATCCCGTGCCGAAGACAGACCTACAGATAATGATAGGTTTATATCGTTTTTTCTCACTTATTTGCCAAATCTCCCGCAAATTTGTAGTTTGCACCCTTTAGATTGCATTAGAGTGGCTTCATAGAATTATGTACTTGAGACCAATAAATTATTGAAGTTGGTCAATCCTTACCGTTTCCTCAATGTAGAACAAAAGAAGACTGCCACAGCAGTCCCCCGAGGGAAAAAGCTTACCCATCTCAGCTATTGAGTCGGAATGAGAGATTGTCATATGACGCCTTCTTTTCACATTTTTTGTATGTTCATTTTTTCAATGAGCATGTTGTGAGAGTTGTTGTTCTCTTGACATGGAGAGACGCTATGTTACTTTCTCAATATCAGGACACCCTTCTTGTTTGAAAAAATCCAAGCCTCATGCGCGAAGCGTTTGACACAGGGAACCAGGAAATTCAATAGACATGACCATGACATAATCTTGCCAATCAGTGTTAATCTTGTTACTTTTTTGCAGTCAATGCATTTCTTTGCGCGGTGGATTTGATTGCTCAGCTTGCACCGGATAATTTCTTCCCCAAAAAGGTGTACAATAAGACGATTTTCCTCACCACGTATTTACCATGTATCTGCCTGGCAATGATGGAGTCTCGAAAATCGGGAACCTCCCTTTATCAAACCTATTCGGTTGTATTTGTTGGTTCCATTCGGGCCCACTCCACTTTTCCCCCACTCCTCGGAGTACCGGATAAGTCAGTAAGAGTTTCTCAGCTCTATATTCAGCCCCACTTCTCACCTCAAACGCAAGTGCATCGCAGTATGTACCTTTTACTGCATGTTCGAGAGGCATTTGAAAGTGAAGGTCACGGGTTTCCCGTAATCTGATACCAATGACCGCACTTTTGCCCTCACCCCCTTGTTGCAGCCATGTTGAGCCCAGCGCAAGCCCCATAAACACCGAGAGGACTGGCAGCGTAAGAAAATAACCTTGTCACGCATCCGCTTTCCTGGTCACGAGCACGGTCATTGACCGGTTGACCGGTGTCCAAGAAATGGAATTGAGTACTGTTGCGTGCGACGGACAAGGTTGTGCTTGTGCCGCATTTTACGAGGCTTGCGCTTCGACCGTGAGGAATGACGGTATTTGCATTTGCAGATATGCCGTGCGGGGGCGGGGAAAAATGTTTTCGTCATATACGCTCACACGCACGACATTCAGATCGAATGTTTGCTAGAGCTGGTCGGGGAAGAAGCGCTTTTTTTTTCATTTCACAATGTTCGTCTTTATCTCCCAGCATGCCAGATACGGACGAAACTTTGGCTGTAGTGGCAGGGTTATTGTTGCGAGTAAGGTGAGTTTAAGGGCGGCACCAGTATCGCCGGTAATAATCTCCCTGATCTACTAATGGCGTCACGCCCTTTTCAACTCGTTGACTCTATTCATGTACAGGGAGGACAAAAATATCGGCACGTCAACATATGGTAAAGCAAATACCACACCGGAGGCACATAATGAATGCGTGGAAAAAGTTGTCGCCCGCCAAGATGTAAGTGGAATGCCCAGCCCTCAGGGACATATCTGTTAGCGTGCCCTGAGACTCAAATACGCAGTGCTGCTTATTATGAACAGTGCCTGCCAACCACCGATGCTAGCGGCAGGACAAGTGATGTGCATCATGCACCGAGAGCGCAGCAGAGCGCGGGCGCGGAAAGTAGCAGAGGTGAGATCTTTAGAATACATGTGTCCGAGCTCGGTGTCACTGCCGAGGAGACTGGACGGCACGCCTGTGTCTGGCGTGAGCCTGGGAAAGGATTCTACATATATATATATATATATAGAGAGAGAGAGGAAGACATATCAATGTAAATTGTGGGTTTTGCTGGGGCCGCCACTCAAAGTCACCTTTCCTCGCTTTCCCTCCTATGCCCCCTCCCCCTTCGACAGCCCCGTCCAAGCAACCGCCCCCCCGCGCCACGGACTCGACAACGACGACGCTCGCCCCATTGGGAAAGAAAAAGCGGGGTCGACCAAAGGCCTCGCGAATGTTGAGGGAAGAGAGAGGCTTGCCCCGGAAGCGGAGGCTGGGCCCGACCGTGGGCTCGGGAAAGGAAGGAGGGGGGAGTACAACGGGTGACAAGGGAGAGCAAAAGGATCCCTCAGGCAAAGCATTGGAAGAGAGGGTGGTAGCACGCT
>NW_005803866.1:35661-36529 GCF_000240725.1 Microchloropsis gaditana
GGCCATAGAGGAGGCGGCGGAGCGGGCGCGCGATGGTGTGGCTGGAGGGAGGGCAGTCTGGGTCGTCCGAGGGGGGAATGAAGGGGAAGAGGAGAAGCGTGTGTCGTCATGGTGCGGCGCCTTGTGAGAGGGAGCGTGGGGGAGACAGAGGGAGAAGCACGCAGGGATAGAGGGAGAGGAGGGCGGACCCCTACCGCGGTGCTGGCGACTGCGGAGGTGCTCGAAGAGGAGAGGGACTTTGTACACGCGTTGCGGGGGAGGGGGAGCTTGCCTGCGGTGTCCCTGTCGCCCACCCAGTCGTCTCGGTTGCTGTGGCTGCTGAGGCGTGTGCTGGGGCTCGGAGACGAGGGAGAGGGAGAGAAGCCCCTTCAACATGTCCGTGCCTGGCAAGGGAGGGGGGAGGAGAGAGGGTGGCAGGGAGGGGGTGCGTGCTCAAGAGTGGAGCCGGCGGCGCTTTCCTGATGATCAGGACGAAGAAAGAGGAGCGAAGAGGGGGGGGCGACCGAAGACAGAGCTACCAGATCGGAAAAGATACGGGCACCACCAAGCCCGTACCTTCACCTTAACACTTACCACCACGGGCCCCGTTGCCTCCTCCCTTCCCTCCTTCTCCCCTCCCTCCTCCGTGCTCGGAAGGAGAGGGGAGGGGCGGTGGAGCCAGCATGAGGCGCGCTAGGGAGGGGGAGACCCGCCCGGTGAAGAGGGCGCGGACCAGGTAGGGGGGGTAGCCTGCGGACGGGCGGGCAAGGAGGGAAGAAGAGGGGAGGAGCCGTGAGGTGGAGAGAGGAGGGCAGTCGACCCTCTTTTGACGAGTGGGAAGGAGGGAGGGGGGGAAGTAGGGAGACAGGGAGGGGGGAGAGGGAAGGGA
>NW_005803866.1:36539-36968 GCF_000240725.1 Microchloropsis gaditana
GATGCGTGGACTGGGCGAGGGAAGGAGAGAAGAGGGAAGGAGGGAAGGAGGGTAGGAAGGAAGGAGGGAGGTGTGACGTAGGTGACACGATATTGTGACGCGAAAATAGTCCAGGTCATAAATGTTCGGGTTAGGGTAAGGGGTACGGATATCGCCGCTGCCTCCTACTCCGCTGCTTCTTGTCATCTCCGGGAGAGGCAAACATAAAGAATCCTGCCCTGTTTTCCCCCCCTCCCTAGCTCCTTCCCCCCTCCCTCCCTCGCTTCCTCCTCCACCTGTCGAAGAGGCCCAAGGCCCGCAGGAGCAGGGGGCGGGAGGGATGGTGCTTAGTGTGATCGTTGCCGGCGAGGAGGGCAAGGACGGGAAGCAGGGAGGGTGACGGGAGAGGGTATGGAGAAAGGAGTTAAGGGGAACAAAGAAGGGGAAAGG
>NW_005803866.1:36978-37113 GCF_000240725.1 Microchloropsis gaditana
TGGAACAAGGAGGCGGGGAGGTTGAAGGTGAGGGGAGGAGTCGGCGTCCGACACCAGGAGAGCAAGAAGAAGAAAGGGGGGAGGACTAGGGGGGGGGAAGAGGGGAGAGAGATGTGGTAGGAGACGAAAAAACTG
>NW_005803866.1:37123-45037 GCF_000240725.1 Microchloropsis gaditana
GAGTAGGGCCTTAACCGCGAAGTGCACGTCCCTAAAGCCGTGTTGCCCCGGCCCGAAAGGAGGGAATGGAGCGAGGGGCGACGCTGAGACCGCATCGGGCGAGGGCATGGTGGAAGAAGGGAGTGCTGAGGATGCCTCCGTGTCCCCTGGAAGGGGAGAGGAGGAAAGGCGTTGGAAGAAAAGAGGGGGGAGATAGGTGTTGGTGGAGGCAGGACAAGCTTTAAACCCCATGACACTTTCCCCTTCCTACATCACCCCCCCCCTTCCATCCTCCCATCGAGTCCTTCCTCGCCCCCTCCCTACTTCGTCCAGCCCGCAAATCCGCCGGCAAGAACAAAACCTCAAGGTCTCGACCGTTTTTGGTGCTTTGAATTTTGGACATGTCTTCCTCCATCCCCAAAATGTCCCCCAGAGAGGTGCAACGTCTGAAAGTGGAACAGACAAAGAAGAGTGAGCGACTGTGTGTCTGTATATAACCAGGCCACTTGGAAAAAATGGTGGAAAAGGACAGCCCAGTACGCGGGTTTTGGGGTCATTTCTTATACCGTCTCTTCTCCTTCCTCCGTTAACCCCTACGTCAACCCCTCCTCGCATCCCTCAACTTCTGCCTCCTTACATGATCTCTGCCGGCGGGCGGCGAATGACGAGCTTCCGGTCATCTTCTTCAGAATTACCGCGGGCGCTCATGGTGCCTGAAGAAGCAACACAGGAGGTGAGATGAGGGAAAAGTCAGGAGGTGGAAAGGATGAAAGAGTTGTGGAGAGGAAGTCTCTGAAGACAGAAAGACCCGTGATAGACGAGAAGGAAAGACGGATAGGGAACGAGGAGGAAGCACGTTACCTCGCAGCAGATTGGCGTGGAAAGAGCCGAGAAGGAGGCTGCGAAGGAGGAAAATCTTTTCCTGGTCTCTGAGCAGCTCTTGCACGTAGGTAGGCCTGACAAGGGTCTTGTGCACCTCCTGAGAGGTGTCGGAAGGAGGGAAGTATCGAAAAATGAAAAATCACAGGAATAGAATGCTTGACTTGGCTATTGGACACGGCAATAGAATAACAAAAAGCAGGATAGGAGGACGAGGGACGGTACCTCGAAGGTGGGGAGGGAGCCGTCGGAGTGGAGGGAGAGCTTGCGGGAAAGGTCTTTGACAACCTGTGAATGGGTATGGGACGAGCATGGTGAGGGGAGGAGGAGGAAATGTAGCCTTTCTGAGTGTTCCCTTTACAACATATACAGACTGCGGGAATACGGATGGAGAAAGGATTTGATAAAAATAGATTCCCAAAACCAAGACGAAGGGTCAGGAATTAAGATACGAGGGTTCTTGACAGTATCAGGAAAAGAAGATGATCCGAACACACGGAAATACAACAACAAGAAAAGAAATGAAGGACGAAACGGAAGAGGAAGAAAGGGAGAAGCCGTTGTCACCATATGGAGGCGGTCAAGCGTCCGCGATACCAGTCCTCTCTCCGTGCACCAATCGCGTTGACGCTTCTTGAGCTCCCTCTTGCCGCGAACTGAGAGGAGAGCCCGGAAGAGAGCAGGGAAGGGGGTGCACTCATAAGGGTAGGTCATTGGTTGAATTGCGGTGAGCAAGGCTACAAGGAGAAAGACGGAAAAAAAAGAGAGAATAAAGGAATTGAAGGGAAGAAGAGTGACAAAAAAGGAGTATACCAGTGGTGGGACCGACGGAAGAGGCAGCGAGAGAGGAAGAAGTATCTTGCACCATGCGAAGGAAAGCTGAGAAGACGACGAGAGTGGTGAGGGGATCCGAGGCTGCCATAGAGTAGAGGTGGAGAGGAGTAGGAAGGGAGGAAGGAGAGGCGGGAATGATTACCAAAAAAGCTGATTTAAAAAAGGATGTCATAGCTACACAGCTATCGCATCTTCTATCTCCTCTCCTCTGGCACATACCCCTATCGCTCTATTTCTCGCTTCTTTTCGTAAATTGCCTGAGCTCCTCATCCCAATTTACTTCATTGTCATTCCCTCATTTCCCTTTCCCCCCCCTCCCTTACCCAGGCCGTAGGAGTACGCTTCTTTGTAAAATTGGACACGGCCCATCTCGTGGAAAAATGCGGGGATAGATTTGCTGAATGTGGGGTGAGGGAGGCGGAAGACATCCTGAGAGAGCGAGGAAGGGAAAGAAGAGGGAAATGGGGGGCGGGGATGCGAGGGACTCGATTTAGATGACTAAAGGGACGACGAGAATAGACAGGAAGGGCAAGGAGGGTAAAATGTGAAAGAGAAGAGGCATGCGCATACGACGGATGACATGCACTATGAGGAAAAGAGAAGATGGAGGCAGGGGCGGACAATGAAAAAGGAAAGAGGGTACACCTGAGGAAGGCACAGGCTTGCCGCCATGACGATCGCCTCGAGGCCCACGCCCAGCACGCATCCTGCCGTGTGGGAACCCCAGAAAAAGTCAAGCCTCCGGGACCATCCATTCCCTCTTGCTCTCCGAGACTCTCGATTCCTCCCTTGTTTCCGGCCCCTTTTTCCCCTTTCGCTCCAGCTAAGTAGGACAGACACGCAATGACTCACACTCTCCCTCCGTCCCTTCCTTTCTTCCTCCCTCCCTCCCTTTGTTCCTTACCCAAGATCATCATCCTCGCGATCGGCAGGTCGACTCCTAAAGTGTTTAGAAGGGGGCCCAGAGCTGTGGTGGGAGAGGTCGCGTCATTCGCCTCCAACGCCCCGATTTCGAACAAATATCCGGTGGCAGCTGTCACCTGAGGAGGAAAGACGTAGGACGCGGAAGGATGACACGGGTCAGACAAGAAGACTATGTTTCCAAAAGACACTACAGGAGACGAGGTCGAGTGGAGGGGAGAAAGGGAGAGAAAAAAAAGGTCAGACGAGAAGAGAGAGAGGGCGGGGAAACCTACCTGCTCCACTTCGGGAGGGGTGATACAGCGCATAAGAGCTTGAATCGGATCCTAAGAAGATGGGCAGGGAGGGGCAAAGGGAGGGGAGGGGATGAAAGAAGACGGAACAAAATAGGGATAAGTCCTTGTCCTTCTCAGAAGGTGACCCACAGATTCCTGCTGCACACAACGTGAGCTCTCGTCGAATAAGTGCCCTCCTCTTTCTCTGCCTGTTTCCTTCCCTCTTTCCCTGCTCGCCTTTTACCCTTTTTCCTCACCGGAAATTCCATGATCTTCATCTGGAGAATGACGGCGTCCAAAGGCTTCGTCAGGATCTCTGGCTCGTCGTGCGGGGAGAGAGAAGCAAAGAAGGCCCTGGGGAAAGACCGAGGGGTAAGAAACGAGGGAATGAGGGTAGGAAGAAGTGTCAAAAGGACAAAGGATTTGAAGGAAAAGGAACAAAGAGATGGGACGAACAGGGTAGTAGGCAAAGGAGGGCAAGAAGGGAGGGGAAAAGTCGGTACCTCGTATAGAGTCGAATGACAAAGCCATCACAGACACGCCCCGTGCGTCCTCGACGTTGGTTGGCGCTTGCCTGGAAACATGGAACGAGGAGTTGAGGAAGGTAGGGAGGAGGACGACAACGAAAAACACGAAAGGGAAGTAGGGACGGACCGAGGAAGAAAGACATACCTGCGAGACCCAGCTGTAGCCAAGGACCGTTCGATGCTCCAATATGTCATAGCGGAGGGCCTAGTAAAGAGAGAGAAGGGAGACGTGAGAGAGGGCGGTCAGAAGGGTGACCTAGCGGGGCAAGGAGAAGGGAAAGAAGGGCGGGAATACCTTGGCGACGCCGAAATCGACAACGAACTTGACGTCATTAATGGTCAGGGAGGCTTCGGCGATGTTGGTGGCGATGATGATCTTGGATCGAGTGGGCGAGGGCTCGAAGACTTTGTCCTGAGGGCGGCGGGGAAGGAGAGAGAAACGATGAAGGAGGTAGAAAAGTAGACTCGATTCCGAGGAATGGCCCCCCCACGAGCGGGCGGACGGCTAGTAAAAAAAGACGAAAGGATGCCAGCGTGCTCCTTCTGACTGGACAAGAACACAGGATCGACAGCAAGACATGGAGAAGAAAAGGGAGTGAAAGGGAGAAAAGAAGGAGGGTACCGTTTCCTCGACGGAAATGAGGGAATGGAAGGGGAGAATCTCCAGGCTCGCGAGTTTATGCGGAGGGAGCAGGTCGGAGAAGTGCGTGTGAAGGTCCTCGATGTCGGCCATGCCTGAAGAAGGGGGGAAGATGCGAGCAAGGGAGGAAGGAAGCGACGAAGAGGTATGGGAGGGAGGCATGTTGGCTGGCAAGACGAAGGGATAAATTGCAGCTTGTATACAAAAGACAAACGAGGGCAGAAGTGAAATGAGCCAGTACCTGCGACAAAAACCAGGGCTACCTGCCCTGGTGCGACCAAGGAGGAGAGAAGCTTGACGGCAATCGTCATCATCTTCTCCTCCAGGGCCGGCTTGCTCCCTCTGGAAGGGGAAAGGGAGGTCAGAAGGTAAGGAAAGGGGGCAAGGAAAAAAGAGAATCGACAGACAAATCTGTGAGACGGTCGCAAAGAGAACCAGAGGAAGAGAAGAGGAGAAGGAAGGAGGCAAGGAGGAGCGAGGAAGGGGGGAGGGGCTACTCACGCCATGCTTTCTCCGCGTTTGACCATGGAGTCGACGAAGCAGGATAGCGCGAGGTCCGCCTCCAGGAAAGCACAGAAGCCACGGAGGTCCTCCAGGTAGACCTCCGTAACCTTGAGAGGAGGGAGAAAGAGAAGGAGGAGGGAGGGAAGGAAGTGGCGGGGTGGGCGAGTATCGGACCAAGAACGTCGAGGCGAGGTAGGCTGTGCGAGCGCTCCTTCACTTCCCCCCTCCCTCCTTCCCTCCCTACCCCCCTCCCTCCTTCCTACCGAGAAAGGGCTTTTGGCGCCCACGTGCAGCGTCGGCACCTCTTCATCCTTCTCTTCGTCGTCATCCTCCTCTTTCCCTCCCTCCCTCCACTCCTCCTCCTTTTCGTAGAAACCCGCGCGCCCCACGCCCGAGGTTCCCGTTCCCTCCTTCGTTGATTCCCTCCCGGGAATCCCACCATTCCCAGTCCTCTCGCAAGAAACAAGATGGGAGAGCGCGTCCGAGGAACTGGAGGAAGGAGGTGGGGAGGAACCTAGCAGAGCAGGGTGAAAGTAGTCCTGGAAGATGCTGAAAGAGAGCAGGAGAAGACGAAGAGGAAAAAGAGGATGGAGGGCACCAGGGATGGAGGGAAGCAAGAAAGTTGAACGAAAATATGATATTCGCAAGGACGAATCAAACAATGAATGAACATTAGAAGAGATGTGGTAGGAGACGAAAAAACTGAGGTAATGAGAAGAGTCGACAAACGAAGAGGAGCGACGGAGGAGGAAGTCAAAGGAAGGGAGCAGGTGAGGACCATGTTACCTGCTCTGGAGCGTGGCTGACATCAGAATTAGTTTAGGTGCAGCCTGTGTGAAAACGTGAAGTCAATACGCGTCAAGCAAAGAAGCTGCCCCTTCCCCCTTCTTTCGCTTCCTCCCTCATTCCCTGAGAAAATACCGCACCTGGCCAGAGGAGGAAGCTGCACTCAGACGGTCCCTGAGGATAAAACACAAGAGGTCCGATTCGATACTTCGCTCGTGGACCTGAGGAGAGCGGGAGGCAAGGAGGAGGAGCATAGGTAAGAGAGGAAGAGGAGAGGTGATAAGGCTTTCGTAAAGGGAAAGAAAATAAGGGGGGGAGAACGGGACGAGAGCCAAACAGCCTGACAGGGGAAAGGAGAGGAGCGCACTAAGGGTATGGAGAAAGGAGTTAAGGGGAACAAAGAAGGGGAAAGGACGGGAGGAGGGACCTCGTCGAGCAACACGTGCGAATAGAGCGCCCGGCCCTGGGAATGGACGAGCTTCTGCAAGAGCCAGCCCGCGGTCACGAAGAGAATTCTGGCTCTGTCCTTGTCGGCGGAGCGGTCGTTGCCGATGCGGTAGCCCACGGTGCGGCCCACGTCCTCCTGGGAGGAGAGGAGGGGAGGAAGAGGAGGGCGGGAGGGGAGAAATGAGAAGAGGTAGTTAGGGGTCGTGGGGTGGCGAGTATGGAGGGAAGAATCGAGAGTACGAGGAGAAAGAGGAGGGAAAAGACGTACTCCCAGCTGGCGCGCGACCTCCTTGGCCAGGTTTGTGGCCGCCTTCCGGGTGGGTGTGGTGATTGCCTGGTGATGAAGGACGAGAGGGAAGGAGGGAGAGAGGGAGGGAGGGAGGAAGGGAGGCGAACAGAATGAGGCGCAGACAGCATGAGAAAGAAGCAGAATCGGGACGCACAATATGAGTGGGCAAAGGGAGAGGAAAAAGGAATGATATGAAGAAAAAATGCGCAAAAAATGAGAGCGCTCACGAGGATAGAGGGGGGGGAAGAAACGGAAGAGAGGGAGAGATTACTAGGAGACCTACCAGGCGGGCCAAGGGGTCAGCCTGAATGATGAATTTCGGCACTTGAGTGCTCTTCCCACATCCCGCTATCGTGCGTATGAATAATGAAACGCAGGTGAGATTGAAGGCTTTCCGGGGTAAAAGCTTCTTACTCTCCTTCCTGACTTTTCTCCTGCTCCCGTTTCGTCCTCCCCTCTCCCACGATAGGCTTGTGGCTACACAGACACATGCAGATCGAAAAACGACTCATTGAGAATAGCATCGCTGTCTTCCACGCCCCTCTCCCCCGAACGTACTCTCCCCCTCGATAATGACCACTGGATGCGTGGCGATTGCCCTGACTATCTCCTCCTTTCGATCTGCGGAGGGGAAAGGGGGAAAGGGAGGAAACGGGGAAGGAAGGAGTCCAGAGATGAGAAGGGAAATAAGAAGCAGCCGGGCCAAAAGGCCAAATCCCGGCAGCAGTACGAAGGGATGCGGCACGTACCAAGAATAGGGAGCCGGACATTCCCCAGCGCTTTGCTTGCCTCGGGAAGACGATCCATTCGTGGAAGTAAAAGTTGGCCTTCCTTCCCCCCTTCCTCCCCCCCTCCCGCCTCCCCTTCCTCCTCCTCTTCCTCCTCCCAGTCCTCGCCTTGACCACTAGCATGCACGGGGAAGGAAGGCAGTAGGTCGTCCATATCCGCATCTGCCCTCTTCATCTCCTCCTCCGCCAGCCCCTCCTCTTCCTCCACCTCCCATGCCTCCTCTTCCTTCCCACTTCTCCTTCCTCCTGGAAACCCTTTCTCTCCTCCTTCTCTCGAAGCGGATCGCCAAGTAGGCACCCCTTGCCCCTCTTCCTTCCTCCGCGCCTCCACCCCCCCCTCCCTCGCCGTACACGCCTTTCCGACAGGCGTCGGCGGACGCAGCACGACCTCATCCCCTCCCTCGTCCTCCTCCTCCCCTCCTTCTTCCTCCCTCTCGCTCTCGCCCGGCGCCGTTGGATCGAGGCAAGGGAGACGAGAAGTGGTGGGAAAGGCGTCAGAGACGATGAGCGAGAACAGCCGATTTTTCTCTTCTTCCCGCGCCGTAGCCCCTCTTCGGGCACTCCCTCCCCTGCTTTCCCGCTTAAATTCTCCCCCTTGCCCTGTGCCTGATTGGAAGGGAGGAGGCGGTGAGGATCCAGACGACCAAGCCGGGCCCCATATCCACCATGCTTCCCACCAAACCACCCTTGTCTCTCCTCTTGGCATCCTCTCCACGGACATTCTCCATCATCGCATTACTCTCGCCCATATCCACCATGCTTCCCACCGTTGTCGTTGTCATCGTCGTTTTCATTTTTCCATACGAATTTTTCCTTCATTTCTTCCTACTATCATATCCTCGCTAACCTGTCCTTTTTCCTCCGCCTCCCTCGTTTTCTCACTCGCTTTGCCCCCCGCACCCTACCGATTGGATGAAGCTGACAGGGCAACGCTTCGCACAGATATGGGCCATCGAACCAATCCCGCGGATCCAGAGCGAAGGAACGGGTGGAAGGGAGGAGGAGGGAGGCTATATCGCTGAAGGAGGATGGGAAAGAGACAGAT
>NW_005803866.1:45047-46874 GCF_000240725.1 Microchloropsis gaditana
GATGACTCGTAGCACGTGCTTGGTGAACTTGCAAGGGTGGGAGAACCACTCCCTCCTTCCCTTCTCCTCGATGCTCACGGCAAAGTACTCGTCCGCGGAAGGAAGGGAGCTCCGGAGTTGCCGACGTTCGGCCTCGGAGAGCTAAAACGGGAGGGAAGACAGAAGAGAAAAGGGAAAGGGAGAGGAGGGAAAGCTCATAGGACGCGTGCTTGCTTTCCGCATGTAAGACAGGCTTCCTGATCGATCCAGAATTCGCCCACCTAGCTCTCTGCTTGTCCCCCCGCTCTCTCTGTAGCTCCCATTTCTCAGCCCCCCTTGTCCTCCCCGTCTTCCTCCTCCATTCCCCCCCTCCTTTCTCACCTCCTCTCCTTCCTCCGCCTCGCCCTCGAGCATCTCAGCGATGACTTCCTCGGCGTCTGACCGAAGGTGGCGGAAGCTGATGACTTCGTTCCTGGGCAGGAAGGGACGACGCAAGGGAATATGCGGGGGAAACAAAGTGGTAAGGTTACATGACCCTTTTAATATCTCTGACATGTGAGAGGCTTTCTTTATATGGAAGATTGAAATTGAGCCCTGGGGTGCTAAGAAGAGATACAGGCAATGATGGGAGAGGGGAGAAGAGGGCAATAGATACATGGAGGAAGGGCTGAAGAGAGGGAGGTAGGGAGTACCTGGAGAAGACCGCGATGAGGACAGCCAAAAGGCTTTCGGGGAAAGGGAGGAGCGTGGCCCGTGGTGCTGAATAAAACGGGATTTGCTCTGGTAGATGGCAAGGGAGGGAGGGAGGGAAGAGTAACAGAGCAGCATGGTGGGAGGGAGCGGGTGAGACGCAAGAATGCTAGCATCCCAGCAATAGCCACGAGAGAGGGAAATCAAGGATTGCGAAGGGAGAGGGAGCAAAGGAGGGAAAAATGTAGTCTCACCTCTTGAAAGGAACTTGGAAATTTGAGGGGTGACGGCGTAAAGGACTGAGGGGCCAGGCGCTGGTGAAGAGGAAGAGGGCAGCTTCGACAGGGCAGTGCACGAGACCGCTGCTGGACAGGTCGGTTTTATGTGGGTGTGAGCTCCTTGCATTTACACACACGCCTGTCCGTCCTACCTCCCCTTTCTTTCCTTCCGCTGGCACCCTCGTGCCTGCTTACCCGCGTTCCGCAGGATGGAGGCCTTGGGGAAGCCGACCCGAACGTCCATCTTCAGACACTTCCACTGCATCGCATACTTGCCTACAGGGGGGAAGGGGCGGACCGGGTTGGTCCAGAGAAGATGAGAGAGAGGGAGGGGTAGAAGAAGGACTTGAGGAAAGGAGGGGATGCGAAAGCTGCGCGAGAGAAAGACTTAGGTCATTGTCTAGTCAACAAGGCATTGCTACCATCAATCTTCACACATCTCTCCACCTCCTTCCCTCTCGTCATCGCCTGCTCCCTCCCTTCCTCCCTGCGTCTTTCCTTTTATTCCTTCCTCCCCCTTCCCTCCTCACCTATCACGTCCAATTCTAGGAGCCGCGCATTCCCTTTCTCTTTCGTCTGACTGCCAAGCGTGCCTCTTCGCTTCTTCTTTCCCCCCCTTGCGCCTTCCTCTTCTTCCTCCTCTTCTTCCTCGTCTCCATCCTCCTCTTCGTGTTTCGCTGCTCCTAGTGTAGGATTCTCTACCTTAAGGCTAAGTCCTGATGGGCCAAGAAGCGGAGAGTAGATGAGGGAGACGACAATAGGAGAAAGAGGGGAGGCGGCGAAAAGGTCATGCAAACGCGATATGAGAGTCACACAGACCAAAATTCAGCATCAATGTCTTCCTCCCTCCCTCCCTCCCTCCTTTCCCCGCTTCTTCCTT
>NW_005803866.1:46884-56063 GCF_000240725.1 Microchloropsis gaditana
GACCCGGAAAGCAGGAGCAGAGGAGGGAGCGGGCGGCGAGAGGGTCGTGCAGCTGCAGAAGCTGTCCACTGTTTTGCACCGTAGTTTTCGTGGGGGAAGCCTGCGCGTGATCCGGGAAGGAAGAAAGGAAGGTGAGGATGTCCACGCGGGTGCCATCGCCATACCTCCTGATGTCCAAGAGGCCAACCCCGAGCTGGTCGAGGAGCTTATGAAGGAGTGAGGCGCGGCTAGAAAAGCGCGCACGGGAAGGGCGCAGCATATCCAATGAGAACCAGAAGAGGAGTAAAAGTTGAACAACCGATCAAAAACGACCGCAGCGAAAGCAGGCCAATGAGGAGTGATATGGATAGTTAAAAAACACTCTGCAATCTGCAGGGACAGATGATATCTTTGGCATTGCATTGAAACCGCCGTGGTGTGGAAAGCGAATAATATAATCGTCGTATCAGACACCCTTCAATGATTGTAATCTCATAGTTATCGGTTCCTCCCTCAGTCAAAGAATTGTCCCATATCCCTTTATTTTTTGTTTGATCTTTGTGTGTCTCTCCTCCCCCAATCTCTCAAGATAAATGTTCTATAGCCCAAAGGCGTAGAGTTTACGTTTTGTGGGCTGGTAGATGCACACGCTATGTCTTCTCGGTGCTCTATTTTCATTGATGTTCCTCCAGCTTTCTAGACCTAGACGATTGCTACTAAAAAGGAGGACGAAGGAGGGAGAAATAGAAGAATACGAAAAGGACCGGAGATACAGCAGAGGATAAGGGGGAATAAAAAGGAAGAGTGAGGGACTTGGTTGTGATGAGTGGGCTGGAGTAAAAGATTCAGCAAGAAGACCCCCTTTGAAATCTTATGAAGAGAGTCATGAAAAAGGAGATCCTTTGATAAAGAAAAAAAAAACGGAACTTATTGTGAAAGAGGGGTGTTCGTGTTCACGCTTTTAACTACTAGTAGGAGGTTGTGTTTGCTTGAGACGAGCTACAAACCACAAAGACCCTCAAACAAACAGCAATAGTAGCACATCGACTGTCAAACTTTGTGATATATACGTTTTAAAAATATTGTAGCGTTTTATTCGGAGGTTTATATCAATAAAAGCTATTTGCGAGCTCGTGATATTGCTACGTTGCCAGCGCAAGCGTTACAAGTTCAAACTGCTTTCAAACAAAAAACGACCACATGACAACCCCTACAATCCTGACACCGAACCTGGCAAATAACGGAGCTGAATCCTTCTTGTCACGGGGGTAAATACAAGACTTTCAGAGAATGTTCTGATGAGCATCCGTATTCCTCGCCCCAAGAAGCAGGCCCTCATTTTCCCACTTATTCCGGACAGCTTTTCAGTCGAGCCCCCAGTTGACGCGGGGTATACACATTTTTCCAGAGGCCCATGTGGGGTTTACACAAGCACAATAAATATGTCTTTTCCAAAAATAAATGATGTCTACTATGACAAGTGTGGGCGAAGCTAAATGGACTGCCAAATCGGAAGATGGCACCAGTGGAAGAATAGTTTATGCCGAGACATCAGATCCTCTTGGAAATCAAGGTGTGTATTGTTTTTTTATGTAATCCTACGGCATTTCGCCATTCATCATGAGTTTTTATTTCTGCGTTGTACATTTTCCCCTCATCAGCGGCAGCTCCAACAAAACTCTCCTGCCCGACTCACCTTCATTGTTTATCAGCTTGTGCTTCAAATCTTCCATCACCGATTCCTCCCCCGAAGCCTTCCCGTCCACGGACCTCTACGACATCATACGTGCTTCCATCAAGATATTCTTCTCTTTTTAAACCACTGGAACATCTGTCCCTATCTCCTGAGAGTTCTCTGTCTATAAGATCATCAAATGTACCCCGTTTGACCGCTCTAGCCCTTGCGAAAGAATGGTTTGCTGTCAGCCTTGTCCGAACGCAGGTGCGGATTTTTCGCTTACTTTACCCCCTCACTCCCTCTTCCGTGTTTTTCTCCTCACCAATTTTAATCCCTTTAATTCCCACGCGCACACACTACCTCCCTTCCTCCCTTCCCAGCGCCGTATGGCCCGGGAGACGCGCGAGAAATTGAAGACTTTGTTAGTGCCAGCAGCAGGACGTGCTGTGGAGGAAGACATCAAAGCGAGAGGTCTTAGTCGGGTATGATGAGGTGGGAAAGGAAGAACAAAGAGGAGACAGCAGGACAGGACAGGGCAGAAACATTGCCTAATCACGTTGTAACTGTCGCACACTCCCCTTTCAGCCTTATTGAACGGATTTTACATATTATCATACAATCTAACAATGAATTCGAAGCGTTTTTTTGCTGCTCTTATGCCTATCGTCCCTCGTCTTTATCTTGCAATTCTCCCTCCCGTCTTCATTCTTTTTTGCCAGTGCGAGGAAGCCCGACAAAGGCTCGTACTGGGGCTTGTCCATGACCAAGAGGAGGGTTTGCGAGCTGCTCACCAGCGCCGCTGCTTATCTTCTTCCTTTTCCCTGCATCTCCCTCCGCCTCCCGTGGAGAAGTGCCCAGCCCAGTGCGCGTCTTTAGAGACAGATCGAGCCAGAAATGTGCTCGGCATAGGATGGAGCAGAGGGAAAGCAAGAGGGAAAGAGGGAGGGACAAAAGGATATGCGTATCTTGTAAAGTCGTTGGAATGGACAACTCAGGGCCTGAACAGGACTCGGAAGGGCGCGAGAGCAGATGGCGTAGGAGAGAAAGAGCGAGTGGAGAGACCTGAAGCGCCTTGGTGCCCGACTGCCGCCGCCACTGCCCGGGCAGGAGAGAGATTTGCAGACGATGGGGGGTCAAGACAGCTGCTTGCTGCCCTCTTCCATAGGGTGAGTGGGGGTCTCAGGAAAATGGAGAGCGATGAGGGGGGAGAGCGGTGGAGTCCGACACGAAAAATTCGTCGCGTTGGGGCGCACACACATCCAGCCTGTCTCTACCACTCCGGGGTGGTTGGCAGGCTTCTCACCACTCTTTCTCCCTAGGTCTCCTCCCCGCCCGGGCAATCTCGTTGATTCTTCTAAAAGCCGAGAATGTCTACATCGTGACATAATTTGCTGCTGTGTCAGCCACTCTTACTCCCTGGGCCCTTTGCACTTATCATCCAGGAAAAGCCCATCAGGAGACCGGGATGGATGGAAGGAGAGTGGGGGGGGAAATGGGGAGAGGTTGCATTTTGGGAACGCCTTTTGCGGGTGCCTCAACGCCTTTCCTTGCAACAAAGGAGACAGGTAGGAGTTCGTCAAGAATATGGGATGAAGACTATGGAGGGCAGGATGCCAGCAACTGCCAGGAGAGTCCGTGATGACTTGTTACGTTGCATTTTCCGCTACCATCTCTTACCACAATCATCGCGGTATAGGCTGTGGAAGATGACAGACAAATCTGCGAGGACAAAGTCGAGGAGGCGCTGGAATCAAATGAGAAGAAGGATGATGGAGACGAGAACGAATTGGAGCAGGAGGAAGAGGAGATGTTTCACGATAGAAGTTTCGTAGGCTCAGCAATTACAAAGTTTTCATTTTACATGGAAGCCCTTTATGGAGAGGAAGAGGGAGTAAGGGGAACAGGAAAAGAAAAGGAGAGAGCGGGCGCACGTCGGCGAGCGGAGGAGATGGAGGAGGACGTCAAAAGTTTCGTTTTTCTCCTTTTGTCCCATATTGAGCCTTTGAGAGGAGACGCATCTCTCGACAGTGAAAACGTAGCGTGGAACATAGGCGGACAGGCATCGTTTGCAAGGCTGATCACTCGATGCGTATTCGCGGTCGTTCAGCCTTGGGTGCTGGCCTCATGTGCAAGGGCGAGAGAGAGGGAGACGATAGGCCTGATGTCGGCCCTCGCAGCGTTGAAGCCTGTACAGGAGGAGGAAGTGATGATGAGGTACGACAGAGGGAATGGGAGGGAGAAGAGGGAAGGCGAGCCCAAGCGAGGGTGTGCGTCGAGGCAATCCTACGGAGATATGATGCCGGAGTGTTGGCTTGACACCATGCTTGGATAGGTTGTCCTGTTGAACTTGGAAAAGTCTTCTTATGCCCGCTCTCGTCTCGGAGATGAGAGCATATTCAGCTGTCGTCTAAACTGCTTGTTGAACCTGTGACCTCATTCGAAGCGGTCATCCCGGCTCCTAGAGACGCCTCGCACCCGAATGCATCATGGCATTGATCCTGATATCCAGACGTCGATGGGCGACTTTATGTGGTGGCTTGACTCGTCCTTTGCCTCCTGTTCTGATCTCTGTCCATCTTCCTAAAACACACGACCCATTTCCTCCTCACCTCTTCGACATCGCACAACCCTAACCCTAACCCTAACTCTAACCGCACAGACTTGGACTACCCTCGTTTTTCCGGCACCATCCATCCCTTCCTCGCGCCCTCCTCTCCCTCCTCACCCTCGAGCACGCCGTGGGTCCCTACGACATGGCGCGGGTTCTGTGCGATACCCTGCGTATACTGGGGGGGGAAGGGGTCGAAGAAGAAGGAGAAAAAGATACATGGAAAGCTCAAAGAGGGGGAGAGCGGGGAAGAGGGGAAGGAAGGGGGAGAGGAGGAGGAGGACGAGGGAAAGAAGGAAGCGGTGGAAGAAGGCAGCCTATAATATCCTCAGATGAACTTTTGCCCCTTCTGTAGCTTATTCTGTACCGAATTTCTATCTTGGCATCGTCAAGTCCATTACCTGAAGCTCAGAGGAAAGGTAGCCCGGCGCGATGTCATCCCTCCCCGTCGTTTCTTCCCTCCCTTCCTGCCTATCTCGACCTTGTAGAACGCTTTCTTCCCGAACATTTAAAGATGGGAGAGAAAGGCTTCTGCCTATGCACCTTTCAAGGGACTGTGACAGACTTATGCAGGTCGGGAGGGGCACAGATGCAGGACAAGTCCATGAGGTCATCCTCATCACGATCGCTCTCTTTCTCGTGGTCGACTACCTTTTTGTGAAGGACGCCTTAGTTGTAATAATGGCACGTGGAAATATGTATTTGTTATATATTTGAATTCGAAATCGACCTTGACGTGGGTGCATTCAAGATTTTGTGGCTCATTCTGGAGCTTTGGACAGCCTGTTGATGTTTTCATTACAGTAAAGTTCAAAAGACATTCGCAATGTATATGTACAATGTATGCGCTCGAGCTCATTTCTACTTTATTATCCTATCATAGCTAGTCGAATTTGCCTTTTGAACTTTGTTTCACGCAAAGCCTTACTTTAAAGATGAAGGTAAGGTAATAACTTTGTGGACAACGAGTCGATTATCCGTAACTGTGTGTCAAGCTCGGTGTGAGCAAAGTTAGCAGCGAATATAAATGGTGGGCGAGGGCGATGATGCATCACACTACATAGCATAAATTCCAAAGTCATTATTAAAAAATTAATAAATGCTTACATGTCCGAGGAAGTCAACGGGGAGGAGAAAATAGAAAAAAAAAAAATCCAAACGGCGTCGACCGTTTGGGTTTGAGCCGTTTCTTGCTCGCTTTTCCCGCCCGTTTCTGAGCGCGAATTTGCGACTTTGTTCTATCCCGACACATCCCCACGATGCTTGACTTGATGCCAGTCCAACGAAGATTCTGACAATTTTTCACCTGGCAGATTTATTACTTTCTCTATTGGCGCAAGCGAGACGCTTATAAAGATCAAGCCATGGGATTGCAGTGCCATCCATCCTTTCCTTCCTCCATGACGTAAGTGCCCTCATCCTCTAAATGAAGTAAATATATCTCAATTTTCACGGCTTCAATCCTCAAAACAATAGTGATGGATGCTCATCCGTCAACGACATTGAAAATTTAGTAAGCTTCGTGCGTCGACGCGGTGGCAGTCTTGTGCCATCCTCGTTGCCTTCTCTGCCTCCATCTGCCAGTATCGCAGTGCTCTTTCTCGCTCACGATGGAGTTGCCAATCCGTCTCTTTGGGAGGCATGGCGACGTGCTTCAGGCGACAATCTTGCCGAGCGAATCCACTTCTTCATTTTCAGGAACGAGCGGTTATCTTTCCCCGCTTCTTCCTTTAGCGATACCTACGACCTCGGTCTGCGGCTTCCGTCGGCCTGGTGCCGTTCTTCCACCGTGCACGCCCTCATGGAATCGCTGCGGGCAGTTCTGGAACAAGGGCCTCAGTCCCTCCAAGTACGCATATTTTCATATTGTTGACCGTGCATTCTTCTTCTAGCTCCTTTCGGTCTCACGAGGTACCGACATCTCTTCCCTCCCCGCTGTAGATGGTGTACGTCGTCTCGGGGCGCGACGTCCCCTTGCAACCGCCTGCCGTTCTCTTCTCTACCCACCGCACCCACACGGAGGGCCGCCCATACCTCATTCATCCCGGTCGCTCCATCCTCTGCAAGGCCGAGCGACGATGGCAACGGGCATTGAAGTCCAAGGTGAGGGGCTCTGTGTCCATTCTATCCATGGGATGTGACTCTTAGGCATGTGTTCTATGGATTATTGTTCAGATGTTAAAACCTGCAAATATAGAGCTTCAGACCTTGTTAATTTCCCGCCCTTCCTGCCTACATGCCCCGCGCTGACCCACACCGGCACCTCCTGCATGTCTCCTCTCGGACCCTTCCCCTCCCTCAGGCCCTCTGGCCGTCCCCCTCCCCTTTCGAGGCCGCCATCCGCGACTGCCTTGTCTGTCATAACACCTTCCTCGCCCTCTCCCGCGAGCACCTCCTCCTCCTCGTCTCCTTCCCTCGGGACTACCCCACCCACTACAAGCGACTCCTCTCTCTTGGCGAACGGGTACCTGGACGTTCCTGTCTCCTTTTCTCCCTCCTATCTCTCTGTCTTTCCATCTGATTTCTTCACACACCCCAACTGGCTTCGTTTCTTACCCGTTCCTACCTCCCTTCAGCGGGATCTCATCCCTATCACTTGCCCCGAGGAGTGGCTTGTTGGTACCATGCTGGCGCTGCAGGTGGAAGAAAGAATGAAGAAGGTGCTGATCGAGGAGAATGGGGGAGAAGTAAGGGAAAGAGGATCGAAAGGAAGGAGAAGGTGGTCAGGGGAAAGCTGTCTGTCCGCCCGGACAGACGAGGAGGAGGAGGAAGAAGAAGAGGAGGAAGAGGCAGGGAATGAGGACCAGGGGGGGAATAAGCGAGATGCGCGTGGGGGCAGGTTTCCGACAGGAAAGGAGAGAGAGGGAGGCTCAGGACGGGGTCTGTTTTCGCCAGTTGGAGGGGCGATTGACTGGCCATTGACGGACCAAAGCCGCGAGCGGTAAGTGTTTGGGTGCGTCGGGGGGGCGTGTGTAGGGCGCTATGCTCTTCTGGATAGCACCCTGTTCTGTATAAATGTGTGGGACGCATGTGGTTACGCGGAAACGCACGTCTTTCTATCGAGTGCGAAGCTGAATAGAAGTTGTGCCGGCGATAAATGGAATGGAATGAAAGCTGCAGGCACCAACGGCTCCCTGCTTCTGTCTTATTCCGCCCTCCCCATTAGACTGGAAGACCCCTCCCCCCTGACGTGGACCTCCCTGACGAGGGAGAGAAAGCGGGTCTTTTATTCAAAAACGGAGACGAGGGATTGGTGCCTGCAGCAGGCCTTGGAGGAGGGGCGCGCGAACGGTCATTTTTTTTTCCGGAAGGTGGGGAGGCTGGGGATGTCGGAGGGAGAGTCGGATATAAAGCGGAAGCAGGATGAGGAAGGTGGCGAAAAGGACGAGGTGGTGCGACTGTGCGAGCTTCTGTACGGGGTCTGGGACAAGGGACGCGGGGAGAAAGGCAACGGAGAAGGGGAGGAGAGAGGCAGGGAGGTAAGGAGGACAGAAAAGAGACGGCGCTACCATTTGCGGCTGCCAACAAAACTATGCGTGGGGGAGACATGTGGGAGAAGCAGAGGGAATGAGAGCAGGGAATGGAAGGGGGAAAAGGAAGAAGTGGACGAGATGGAGGTCCGTGCGAAGCGGCTGGAGGCATTTTCAAAGGGAAGGCGCTGAGGTGAAATACGGGAAAAAGAAAGACTCGAAGGGATTCTTTCAGGCGAATCTAGCATACGTTGGAACGGAGAGAGTGATGACGCAGCTGGCGTGAAGACGATGAGGTCCCATGGTCGAAACGGAAAGACACAGAAATGACATATCGTACACAAACCTCATAAAATCGTCGTCATCTTGCCTTGATTTTCTTTATTTCTTAAAGACTATTCAATACCATTTCGCCAAAAGTATTGGAGTCTTTTCCACTCTCCTCAATACGCGTTTCCTTTCCTCCCCTCCCCCCTCATGAGCAATCACTGCCTGTAGACTGCCAATGTCTTCCCAACCAATTTCCCTTACATCCTCTCCCCACCACATCCCTAGCTCGCTCTTTCTCCTGCTCTCTTGTCCACGAGGGATTTCACCGAAGCGTCCCTCGCGTGGCGAGGCTAAAGACGGGCTGGAAAATGAAGGCGGACAGAGGGAAGGGACGGCTGGGCCGGGGGTACGCGGGAGAAAGGGGAAGTGTTCGATGGGCTCATGGTCCGCGCTTTCCTCTCCCCCTCTCGAGTCTTGTTGCACATGGTACCCGCTTGTTTCCTCTCCTCCCCCACCCCGACTGTTTCCCGCCATTCCTGCTCCCTCTTCTTTCTTCCTTTCTACCCGTTTTTCGGTCTCCTCATCGACTGCTTGTTCTGCCGCCTGGACCCCTTTCTTCCCTCCTCCCCTGCTCTCATCTGTGCCACCTCCTTCCCTTGCTCCTCCTTTTCCTTTTGTCCTTCCTCCGCATTCCTAATTCCCTCCTTCTCTTTAGCGAGGGAACGCGCCTCCCGCTCTGCCACTTCGTTGAACTCCCGGGCTTCTTCCCAGGGAAGACTTGCGGGAGAGCAGGCAGATGGTCCGTAGGGAGGGGACGAGGGAGGAGGAAATGATGGAGAGGGAGAGACGAGGAGGAGGGAGGGAAGCACGTCACCTGGTGGGAGGGGGAATCGGGAGTGGAGGGGGAAAAGGGTGTCAGAAGGAAGGGAGAGAAGAAGGACAGGCGACGGCGTGTGCAAAGGAGCGAGGAATGTGCTGAAGCCGTTGGCGAAATCGTCTGCGGCCGGAGCTCTTCAATCGTCCTCATAATGCTTCCTCCCTTCCTCCCTCCCATGCTGCTGTCAACGCTTACCTCGCAGCCCACTGCCGTCCGCCCTGCCCTCTCCCCCGCTCTCTTCGTAGACGTCTTCCTCTGATGGCAACTCACGCAGAATGTCCCACCTGTAGAAGGGGG
>NW_005803866.1:56073-56567 GCF_000240725.1 Microchloropsis gaditana
GCAAGTACGCCCACAGCCCCGCGCTCTTTCCGAGCATTGCGCACAATCAGGACGGTAGCCCCGTCAGTACCAATGTGAGCAGCATGACGAGCAGCCAGTCCCAGCTGAGCCTGGCCCGGGGGCTCAGCAGCAACAAAAGCGTGATAATTTCCAGCGCCATGATGGGTCGCTATCCGTCCCTGCCCCTCTCCACCCCCGCGGCTTCGGCAACCGCGCGTGCCCTGGCGGCGGCCGCAGCCGCTGCTGCCTCTGAAGAGGCCCCTCGACGTCCTTCTCCCTCCTTGGGCGGCGACGCGACGGTCAACACCTCCCTCCGGCCTATCTCCTTTGTCTCCTCCACCTCGACCTCTTCTTCCACCGCCTCATCTAACACAGTATACAACTGGTTACGGCTCCGGCATGCGGTCAAGCGCTACAGTCGCGCGCAACTCGAACAGCTGATGTTGGACGTGGAGGAAGAGGCGGAGCGGGAGAGAGGTGTGGAAGGGACAACA
>NW_005803866.1:60167-63092 GCF_000240725.1 Microchloropsis gaditana
GAGGACGGACTTCCCGGAAGAGGCGGCCTCGCGCCTCCTGTGCGGCCTGCCCCTTGCCTCGGAGCCCTTGGGCCTCATCACCCTCCAAGACGTGATGGCACAGCTCCTCCAAGAAGAAGTGATAGAGGAGGACCGGTTGGAGGGGCTGTTGGAGGAGGACGAGGGGGAGCAAGAGGAGGAGGGGGAGCAAGAGGAGGAGGAGGAGGAGCGCCAAGGACCAATACCCGCGCCGTCTGGGCGGAATGAGGAAGACGCGGAAGGAAAATCGCTGGGCCTGGGCAGGGAAAAGCATCATAAGGGGGTGCCCGAGGGGGGCAAAGCGGATGCGCGGGGGAGAAGGCAGGAGGAAGACGGGGAGATGCAAGTGGTCGGCTTCACCCGGCATGGGTCCTCAATCGCCCTGCTGAATACATCGCAGACGATGGTTTCGTCTTCTTCCTCCACCTGGGAGCCACGTCAACTTGCCACAGCACGTAGCCTATTCAACGTGTCGGCTTCTCCTGAACCGATGATCGCCTCTATGAGCTCTTTTCGGCCTTCAAAAGAAAAAAGCACAGGAAGGAAGGATATCGATGTTGCGAGCCACAGCGAGAAGAATCAAGTGACTGGGGATAAGAGCCTCCAGCAGACCTCGAAATGGTGGATACCGTTCTGGGGGAATCGCATGGACAGCAGGGGTGCGGTTGCGAGAAAGATAGAGGCTGAGAAGGGTGGAGCGAGAGAGAAGAAGGCCCAGGGCCACGATCAAGGAAAAGGAGGACGCAGGGGGGGTCGGGGAGACCAGTCACTCACTATGGAACTTTCATCATTGTGAGGATCGATTGTAAAGACATGTTTCATGAGCAAACGTCATATGTTCTCTTTCTATCAGCCTTTGTCGAAGGGAAAGCAATAAGAGGGGAGAAAAGGGTTATTATGGAGGCTGGGGGCATCGCAAGGTAGGGTAAAACGTAATCGAAAAGCATGCACATAGACTGCCTGCTTCCTGTCAATAAAGAAAGCTCGAGTGCATACATATTTTTGACAAAGTGGGGAAAAAAGGGGGGAAATCCAAGTAATTTTTATTTACATAAATTGTGTGCCGATGGTCTCTCCTCCGGGATTTCATCTTCACATTTTTCGTTGTAGATTCAATGTTTGACTTCGATGGCAAAACCATCTGCGATATTATCGAGCGTGGCAAAGGATCAGGCCACTGGAATTTAAAAAATGGTGTCAGCGTCATAAAAATGCATAAGAAGCCTAGGGGCGGGAGTTGGCGGCATTCCACACCGTGTTGGGGATGACGTCATAGCCTCGTTAGGCCATGCCATATACTACTTCTGTTCAAAATAAATCGTGTCCTGGCACAATCGCCTTCTGCGCGTCGCACGCTGTCCGTAGCTCTTTTTGTCATGCGGGGCGGCATGATTTCGTCTCGTCTTTGAAGCAGTATTTACAAGGGATGGTGAAATCGTTCCGAGTTGCATCTGTTGACAAATTCAAAGATGCCATGAATCTCAGAGCGCCTGCCGCCAACCGAGATATAAGGACTGCCCTCCGAAGAAGGTGATGGCAGGGTGACAAATGTATTAATTGCTGGGGGGCGACGTTATTTGTGCATCCTTCACTCCATCCAATTCGGATGTCTTTGTTCTCGTCGATTTGACCAACAGCCGTCGACTTCGGGTTAGAGGGGAACAAGGGGTTTTGCTGCAGTTTGATCTGAACCTCGATTCGCTCAAGAATTTTGAATTGTAAACATCTTGACCATACACAAAACTTACCACACTGGTTTCGCACAGGAAATGGTATTACGACTCCTACCTTATAGCAATACAGTTTTATACAGCTCCAATGGCCATGAGAACATTTTGACAGCCTCTACCCCGGCTCCAATCGTGAGACGCAGCACGGTCAGCAATATCAGAAATAGGATTTTCAATCATGTATGGACCGTCCTTCTTTGTGTGCTACTCTTGCCGAAAATGGCCACGGCGTCATTTTCGCTCGTCAAATTCCTAGAGGGCACTGTCTCGGCTGAAAGCTATCCAGGCCCGTCGTCTTCGTATCTTCGCACTCGCGACGGACGAAAGCACCGCTACCTAGCTGTACTTGAACAAGATAAAGTGTCTCGAGATGAAGTTCAGAGGCAGGAACCGAGCTGGAGGGGGGGGTCGGGGAGGGCGATCGATGAGCGGGATATTCACAGGGGAGGGGAGCGTGAGGAGCGCGATGAGTGGCTCGAGCAATGTTTCGCGGTGAGTCCCCTCGGCCATCCACATGATTATGGCATGCAATATACGTTTGCATTTTTGGGGGGAACTGACTTATTTCTCTACCCCCCGCAACGGCTCCTGTGCCCCCTCTCTTCGCAGGTCCTTGCTCGCCATCCCGACGCCTCAGCCCTTTGTCACAGCCTCGCGCGCCCTCGAGCCGCCCACTCCGCACTCGATGCGTCGATGGAGAGCACCGACATCGGTGCCTCTGGCCCTCCTCGGTCACACTTCTCCTCCAGAGCCCTCCACGCCACCATCCAGGACAGCAACGGATTCGCCACTTTTCAAACCCCCTCGAGCTGGATCCACCTAGGGCTCGCCTTCGCGTGTGTGATGGCTGCGGCCATCGCCAGCGGGCTTACTATCGGACTCATGTCCATCGAACCGCTCGAGCTTGAGATCAAGGAGCGGATCGGAACGGTGGAGGAGCGCAGCCAGGCCCACCGCCTCCTCCCCCTCCTGAACCGCCGGCACCTCCTCCTTGTCACCCTCCTCCTCTTCAACGCCGCAGCCGCCGAGGCTCTTCCCCTCTTCCTTGATGCTCTGGTGCCAGGCTACATTGCTGTTATCCTCTCGGTTACCGCTGTCCTCTTTTTCGGGGTACGAGGCACTTCTTGCCCGTCATTCCTCCCATGTCTTCCGCCCTCCCTCCCCTCCCCCACCCTCG
>NW_005803866.1:63102-63981 GCF_000240725.1 Microchloropsis gaditana
TGGGCCGTGGTCAAGGCTAGGAGCCAAGCTCGCAGCATGAAATTTTAAAACTTACTGTCCCGCCTAACCCCCTTTCTCTCCAGGAAATTTTCCCCTCGGCCATCTTCATGGGTCCGAACCAGCTCAAGCTCGGCTCTCGCATGACCCCAGTGGTCTGGTGCCTCATCTGCTTCTTCTTCCCCATCGCCTGCCCCATTGCCTGGTGCTTGGACAGGTTCCTCGGTGAGATGGAGGGGGAAAAGGGGCCCAGGAAGGGGGGAGAAAGGAATGAAGGGCGGAGTATGCCGGTCAAACACCCTCCTCCTCCCTCCCGCTCATTCTCCCTCCCTCCTCGACTCAGGCGACGAGCACGGGCACGGAAAGCGCTACTCTCGGGAGGAGCTCTCAGCCCTGATGGAGATCCACCTCAAGCAAAGACGGGGAGGGAAGAACGGCGACAAGGCGGACGAGGCGCAGGCAACCCCAGGCGCTACTCCCTCCCTCGTGCCCTCCTCCTCCCTCGCACTCGCCCCGGCGGGAAAGCGGACGCCGGCCTTGCTCTCTCTCCACACCGCCTCCTCCTTCCCGCCCTCCGCCCTCGCCTCCCACGCTCTCCTGGCCAACGCCTCGCCCCTCTCCCCCCCCGAAGTCAGACTCGAGGAGGATGCACAGGAGGGGGTTAAGAAAGGCCGACGAACGAAGAAAGGGAAAAAGCACAACCAAGGGCAGTCCTCGCACTCCCCGGGGCCGGTCCCGCCCGCCGCGGGCGCCTTCGCCCCCCCCGCTCCCCACTCCACCCTCCTCTCCAAGCGCGAGGTAGATATCGTGGTAGGGGTGCTACAGATCTCCAACAAGGTGGTGGCGGACTGCATGGTGCCCTGGACAAGCGTCTGTTGTCTG
>NW_005803866.1:63991-64655 GCF_000240725.1 Microchloropsis gaditana
CCGCCGCTTCGCACGCACTTCGCACAGCTTCCTCCGTAGCCTTTCCCCTGTTCGAGCACCCCTCTCCTCCATTTCTTCCATCCTCGGCCCCTTCTTCCTTCTGACCGTCGTCGTCCTCGACCAAGGCCAGATGCACGAGCCGCAGCGTCACGGAACCGGGCATATCCACCAGCGCCTTCTCCTCCAACAATATCCTCGCAGCTTTGACTCCCCCGCCTCCCGGCAAGGTGGCCTCGTCGCGCGCCCACTCTGACCACGCATCAGCAGGGAGAAGGTACGTGGCCGCAAAAGCGTCTCGGGTGGACCGCAGCTTCTTCAACACTTCCAAACCCGCAGGCCTGCCGACGAGGGAGTGAGCGACCCCCCGCAAGGTCTCGACACAGGCTGCGTACGCATCATACGACGGGTGCGTGGGTGGGTGAGCGCCGCCGGGTTTGCGAGACTCTCTACCAGACGGGGTAGGAGAGGCCAAAGAGTCCAGTGCGCCGGTTACCAGGGCCAGGGCCTCCTCCTCGTGCACATCGCTATCCGCCAAGTCATTAACCCTATCGGATTCGTAGGCTTCTGCACCCTCTCCAGCGCCGGTGTCACTGCTGCTGCTGCTATTACAACTTCCAGTGCAGGAGGAAGAGATGGAGGCGTCGTCTTGCTCCATCATTACTGC
>NW_005803866.1:64665-68090 GCF_000240725.1 Microchloropsis gaditana
TTAAGTGGCAACTATCAAATCAAAAGTTGAATGCAGTTCTCTGCATAGCGTGTTATGTGTACCAGGCAACGTCCTCACCCAAGTCAGTCGCCTGCTACTAGTAGCAGTACAGGGGGCGTGCTGGGTGCCTAACTCCATGCATGATTGCTCTCACATTGTATCAACGGGTCCAGCCTATCGAATGTTTTAAATGTTCTAGCGTTATGTCGTTACTGTAGTGCCGAGAAGGTCGTCAAGGCTGGCGTCGCTCGGGTTCAAAATTTCTGACTGTTGCACTCCTTATTTTCCCATTTTCATTAATGATTGAGCAGAAATTGACTTTAGGTCTTACATTCATCATGAACAAGCACCTTCAAGATAGAATTTTAACTGGACGTAGAGATTTCTTCATTAAATTTCCTTCATTTTTAAATCGTTTATTCCAATTCCTATTCTTCATTTTCGTACGTCCATTTCGATTTTGTATTTTGCGATTCGTGGATTTTCTTCATGCAATTGATAGAAATAAGAGACTGTTTTCTCAGAGCTTTTTGTTTGCTAGTTTTCAACACCTTTCATCAGATTAACATAGAATTTCTTAGGTTTGGAGTGCATACACAATATTGCTCGCAAAGGTTGAGCGGGGATACGTTCGAGGAATTTTACCCCGCATAGAATTAGTGATTGCCTGCACATCCACAGAACATCTTGTATCGTGATTAATACACCGAATCCAAGAATGAACTGAATACATTTCGGTGGCATGCCCATCATTGCAAAGATTTTTCATCGTGCTAAGATATACGGAGCGTGAATAATAGGTGTCATTGAGTTTTGTTACGTAAACTAAACTACATTCAGTTCAAAGAGTGCCTACAATATTAATTTCACTAGGGTTACGTTCGCAAACGCACGAGCTACGTTCGGTGGAAGTGGCTCGAAAGAATCGCCAAACCATTGTTGGGTCAAATGACTGAAAAAGATTTGTGATTTTTAAGAAAGTCTTCAACACGGGCGACGAGCTTACAAAAATTAGCACATATTGTGTCTGGTGTTCAAATAGAGCTTACAAAAATTAGCACATATTGTGTCTGGTGCATAAGTAGACATTTCATTACAGTTCTTTCACTTGAACCGGCAAGTTGTGGTAGCTGTGGTCTGGCGCAGAAACCATAAGCCATACATTGAAGATAAATGGAGAAGAGGAAAATGTTACAATGAAAAATATGATCTGAGACCGCTGTTGCAGTCTAGTGTGAAACCTTGGAAGACTGAAGGCTAGACTAAATGAGGAAACATGCTGTGAGGAATAGGTTTAGTGAGGAGGTCTCCAACACTTCTCGGCCATAAAGCTTTTGTATCTATAAGCTGACATATGTACTGAGACACCATATCACCAATCGAAGGGGAAAGCAGAGGTGTGGTAACGCCGAGACAAAATTAAGAGAAAATGTGGTACGCGTCTGTCCTAGCTGGCTTCCGGGAACCTTAGATGCAAAGATATCCCCCGAGAATTTCCGAATACCCCGACGACCGAACCATAAGGTCCATGTCACGAACTCAATAAAGATGCACACCCCGTGCAGAAGCTATATAAAGCATCGCGCATTCATGATACTGAACCAGTGCGAGGTAGTAAATTGTCCTTTTATTTGCCGATGTGCTCCTTTTCCTTTCGTGAGTGAGGCATGTTTCTTGCTCAACATTATAGGTCAAAGCACCTCTTTGCTTGAAAAGCGAAGCAGGAGAGTTTCTACTTGCCTCTAGAAAATCTGCGCTATTCAGTTTTTCGTTGCTGCTCTAATCATACAAGATGTGTCCTTATCCAGATCCTAGAGATAATTTCTGGCTTCTGGTGTCCGCATCGGATTCAGTGACGTCACTTGGAGTACTACGGGAAGCATCATTACTTGAATCCTCGATTTGTGACTTTGGATTTCACAGTCACGCTACGGACATTGCCAGGTCTCTCCTCTCCGTTCTTGATCTTAAATGTCCTGTTTGTGGGGAATCGTGATCGCCATTTTGAGCTGCGGAATACATACATCAGCGTTTCCGCGCGGCGATGATGTAGCTTCCCAATGGATGGACAAGTGTGAAGCGGTGAGTCTGTCCTCTCTATCCTAAAAAGCATTGTTTCTCCGAATGCATACCGATCCAAACTTTTTCCCTTTCTCCCATTTGGACTATTCATGACCTTTCAACCTGTAATCCAATGTCTCCCGAAGGCTTTAGCGCGTCGCTACCAGGACTCTCAGGCTGCACCTTTCTGCAATGATTTGCTTCGACACATCTTTATCATTGTGTCGCCAAAAATCGGTGATAGAAGTGGAAACTACGATCTCGAAGCTGTGGACACGTTGGGCATAGTCATGACAAGCCACAGCTGGACTGAGGAGGGAGCGGCGGGGACGAGGAAGCCAAAACGTCCAGAGCGGCCTGACATGCGGGAGGAACCGCAGACGCTGGCATTACCGACGGGACGAAATAATGAAGCCAAGGTCGATGAGAAAGAGGAAGAAAAACCGTTACCTGGCCGGCGGTCTTTGAGGGTGAAGCATTCGAGCAGCATGGGGGGGCCCCTGGACACGGATAGCAGGGGGTTCTCCGAGTTCAAAGAGTGAGTGCGGCGGGCGAAGGAGGAGGGCAGAAGGAATTACCGATAGAAAGGAGATCAGAGGTTGAAGATCCACAGCATTGAAATGGGCTCACTCTTGATTGCTCCTCTGTCTTCCCTCCTGCCTTCATCCCGCCTCGTGGCCCCTCAGAGTTAAAGACTTCGTCAACCTGGGCCTCGCCTTGATCTGCGTCCTGTTCGCTGCCTTAGCCTCGGGGTTGACAATCGGGCTCCTTTCCATCGACACGCTGGACTTGGAGATCAAGCAGCGCGCCGGCACCCCCACGGACAAGCACCACGCCGCCGCCATCCTCCCCCTCCTCGCCCACCGGCACCTGCTCCTGGTCACGCTCCTTCTGTTCAACTCCATGGCTGCCGAGGCCCTACCCCTAGCTTTAGGCGAGCTGGTGCCAGGTTACGTGGCTGTCATCCTCTCGGTTACCGCCGTCCTTTTTTTCGGGGTACGAGGCACTTCTTGCCCTTTTTTCCTCCCATGTCTTCCGCCCTCCCTCGCTTTCCTTCTCTATTCCTCTGGGACGGGCGCTTTCTTAAAATTTATAACGATCCTTTTGCAGCTTCGTAGGTACGGGTCAGAGAATTTCCAAAATCTGTACACACGCCCTCCCTACCTTCCTTTCTTCCCTCTCCAGGAGATCCTCCCCTCCGCCGTCTTCTTGGGTCCGAACCAGCTCAAGCTTGGCTCTCGCATGACCCCACTGGTCTGGGGCCTCATCTTCCTTTTCTTTCCCATCGCGTGGCCTATCTCCTTGGCCCTGGATAAAGTCCTGGGGGGCGGGAGCGAGGGCGGGAGGGAGGGAGAGGAGGGCGG
>NW_005803866.1:68734-68950 GCF_000240725.1 Microchloropsis gaditana
GAATAAGAGGTGTGTATATAAGCATTCCTACTCGCGCTTGTTCAGTTTTGTCCCGTACACTTGGGCTCTTTTCTACCATGCGCTTACTCGTCTAACATGGCCACAAGCAATACCGTTAACCCTAACCCTAACCTTCGAAGGATAGGCACGTGCCATGTGATCGTTTCAAAACAAAAACCCAATTTAAAGTGACAGCTTAGGCACATGAAAATCAAG
>NW_005803865.1:0-68325 GCF_000240725.1 Microchloropsis gaditana
GCCTGTGCCTGAAGTATTCCCCGCTCCTTCCTCTGTCCGCACAGGTGACGGCGCTGATGCCGCTGCGGGTGGTGCGGCGGCGGGTGATGTCGGGTCTGTTGGGCTTGCTCTCCCAGGAGGCGGGGTCAGTGAGGGAGGAGATAAGCGCGATGATGGAGGAGAGGGAGGGGGGGGGAGAGGAGGGAGGGAGAGGGGGGGCGGGGAGACGGGGGACGAGGGAGGGGAAAGGGAGGAAGGGGGGGAGGAAGGGGGGGAGGAAGGGGGGAGGAAGGAGGGGGAGGAAGGGGGGAGGCGAGGCCCCGGTCCGCGCTCCCTGGGCTAGGGGAGGCCCCCGGATCTGGCCTCTCCAGAGGCGACCGAAGCGGCGGGACGAACGGGACAGGCGCGGTAGCGAGGCCCAAAAAAAAGAGCGCGCAGCCTAGAGCGACGGGGCCGAGCGGGTGGGCCAAGGCCCTGGCGGCCGCCGGAGGGGGTTCAAGCGGGGGCCGGGTGGTGCAGGGTCGGAGGCCTGGGGGCATCACGCTGGTGCGTTTCAAATCGACAGAGGGGGAACATGGAAGGCAGGCGCGTGGGGCCGCTGCTTTCGCTCCGTCGGGACAGCCTGAGGCCTCGACGGCCCCCCGGGCGGCGGGAATAGACGCGGGTTCAGGCCCTGGTCCTCGGGGAGACGGAGTGGACAGAGGCGGCCTTCCTTCACCGCCATTGACGCATGTTGCCTTCCCGCGAGAAGCGCCGCCCGGCCTGGGCCTTCCTGTCGTTGCGACGCGGACAGACGATAATTTCCCCGCCTTGTCGGGCGCTAGTGAGAGCGCTAGCGGGGGATCGCACGGACCCCGCGGGGGCTGGATTGGCAAAGTGGCTCGGGACGCCGAGGAGGAGGAGACCCCGTACGCGAACGGCGGCAACACGACCGTGGGAAAGAAGAAGAAGAAACAGCAGGCGAAGAAGAAAAATGAGCTTCAGCTAGCGGCCTTCAATTTTGGATGAAAGTAGACGTAGGATTCCACGTTGAAGTGGACGGGGGAAATGTTTCACAAATTCGCGAAGATCAAGTGCCACGGCACATGTAAATCAAGCAAAATAATTTATAGGAATTATGGTTCACATTTCAGGTCGGGTTTTCCTCTTCCTGTGTGATCCTTTTCAATCAACGTGACATATCATAAGTGCATCTAGTACTGGTGCCAGCATCATATCACTTTTATCACTCGGCCTCGGCACGCTTCAGGGCACTAATTATGCATCCAAGGCCGTCGATCCTCTACCCGATGCATAGCTCCCACACCTCCACCACCTTGCCAGGAACATATGTGGCCCATCGCCCCGCTAAAACCGAGGGCTGTGCTCGTTTTGCGGCAAGGGGGCGGGCCTCGCCAAAAGCGAGCGGGGAGAGCAAACCCGCTGGGCCGAAATATTTCCAGGGCCATGGCGGCACTGTCCAACCCAACACGAGCACGAGCACGAGATCTGGGTGACCTGGTTGCGACTAGATTGTGTCTATAATTTTTCCCTGTGAAACGGGGTATTCTTCCAGATAAAGAGCGTCTTTTAAATTTCAATCAGCGTGGCAAAGATCAAGATACTTGCAGCTACGCTGTATGGTATTTTTGCATTGTAAAACCTGCGCTTTTTCACATCGAATGCCTGTTCCCCAATTCAAACAGGACTGTTGACCGTGCAAGACAAGAAAGAATAAAGAGCTGCGACACAACGAAAGGAAAGGATGACTGTCGATTTGCAAAACATGACCGTCCCTGAGGACGTTATGGCGGAACTAGGAGCCAAGATCGCGCAACACCCTACCCTAAGCCACCATTCTTCTCCCGCCGTGCTCTCCCGAATGCTACTCGCAAGGCACTTGAATGTAGATGACGCCTATGTGCTATGGGAAGGATGGGCCGCCTGGCGCGAGGATGAGAAACCAGAATTGATCGACGAAGCAAGCGTCACCCCTCAGCTTGCGGTACAGACCGTCTCCGTCACCGGAATGGACAAGAGCGGACGCACATGCGTCATTTTACGCACACGCAACCATGTTCCAGGCCAGTTTCCTTTCGAGGATATGTTGCGTTTGACGATATGGGTACTGGAGACATCTACCTCCCGGTCCGTGAAGACCTCGGGGACTGGCTACATTACCGCCATATGGGACTGTAAAGGGCAAGGTTTCCGCAATTTAGACACCGCGTTAGCCACACACAAGCCGGGTATAATTCATATCATGAAGGTAGGTGGGCCAAGAATGGGTACGGAGCGCTTGCACGTGCCTTGCGCGTATGCGTCCCCCGAGATGAGCGTAGCTCACATTCCTACCTCCTGCTGCCTGTGCCCTTCCCTCAACCCCGACCCTCGCCGGTCCACCCTTAATTCCTGGGCAGGAGTACTATCCAGAGTGCTTGCAGACCCTCCTCATCGTCAACAGCAACTGGGTCTTCCGGGTGTTTTGGACGGTCATTTACCCCTTCATCGACGAGCGGACTAAGCACAAGGTGCACGTGCTCAAGGACGAAGCGGCCCTCCTCGAGTACTTCCACCCGCAGGACCTCCCATCGGACTTCGCCCACCTGGCCAAGTAGGATGTATCGCGGGAGAGCGACGGGAAGGATTTTGGCGCGGATCGTGGGGTAGGGCGTGGAAGAGAAGGACAAAGAGCCCAGACAGCGAGGACGGGGTAAGGAACGGAGGGTTGAGAGGGTGGCGGCGGTGTGACGTGACTGCTGAGGGAAGACTCACAAACATTTAAATGAGCGTGTGCTCGAAATTATCTTTGTATGTAAATGACGCGGGGGCGCCGGGGGAATGTGGCGCTGTGACTGCTGTCCATTTCGCGAGCGTAAGAAAAGCGAAAACTCTAGATGGCAGACATAGCACCATTGGTAAAGGATGGGGCAAAGAGGGTTAGGCATGTAAGAAAGCGCGAAGGTCGCGGAAGGGGGGGAAGACAAAGGCCCTCCAAATGAGGCAATGGGCAATGGATCTGCGGGCGTGGTTAAGGAAGGACGGCGACAAGGGGAGTCGTGGACGTCTTGGGGAGCTGAGAGGAGGTGACTTGACAATCGGAGGAGAGAAAGGCGCGCGACTGGTGAAAGGCTTGCGCAGGAAGAAAAAACGGAGAAGGAAGAGGTAAACGGGTTTGGAAGTGTGGATGTACATTTCTGGTGCATTGTTGTTCGGACAGTACTTCGATGGTGAAGTGAAATCGGGCGACGGCAATCGTGCGTCTCGTTTTTTGCGTTCAAAGGTACGTTCGATGCACAGAAATTCTTTCTTGATCTCCGTCAGATGCTTGGTCCAGGGACCTCATTCATATCTGCGCATATTCGTGAATATCGCCAGATGGGCTGTACCCGTACATCTGCATTCACACACCACCAACATCTGGCCAAATTTCGCCTTTTCAATTGTCCGCGTTGGTCACTTCGCAACACTCGTCTGTGTACATATACTGATTCACAACCCCAATGTCCAAATCGGCGAAATACGGCACTGAAGGTGAATCACTTCGCCCTGGCACCTCACTATTGAGGCATGTCTGCGGCCTTCGAGCCCATCGGTCTGTGATCGTCTCGTATGAATGCAGCGGCGGCGTACTCATTAGATTCAATGCCACGTACACAATGCTGGAGAGCGCGTACGAGACGCACAGGAAAGCTGGTAATGAGAGGGCCCACTCCTTGTGCGGGTAATAGGTGACGCCCATTGCATGAAGCCAGGCCTCCGGAATGTAAACCCACATGAGAAAGAGCCCTGTTCATGTGCATAGACAAAGATGTTGGCCCAAACGTCAAAAATAACGCTGCAGATACCTGTGGGGACCTGACCCCAGGCAACGGGGTGTGTGATCTAGGCAGGAAGGGAGATGCAGGTCGATAACGCGAAAAAATGTCATCAAGACGTACCAGAAACCACAAATGTGCCAATCCACCCCGCAAAGCCATATGCTTCCACTTTTCTCATCCTGAGATGTTGGTAGCTGTTTTCAGATCAATTATTCTCCTTCGATGCGTGGGCCGTACCGTTGGGGGACCGACGCATCGCGGCCTCCCTTTTGTTGTATTCCGTCGTGACACGCGTCCTGCCAAAGTGATATTTTGTAAGAAGTTCGCGTAAAGGTCAGTAAATCTTTATTTGCATGATTCCAGACACAATTATCAAAGCGGAAAGCGCTCACAAAGTAACAAACAGTGTGCAGTTGAAAATTCGTCGACTACTACATCGGTTTGAGAGACGCCATCCTATTTCTTTTGTTCGCGTCGGTCAAATTAAATTGCTCAAGAGGTGGCATATGCCCGATCTCCTATAGATCTTTACATTCCTCTCAGTTGTAATCATTTTCATTATGTGCAGATTATTAAATTTGAAAGAAGAGGACTTCCGCATTCATTTGTGCGGCGTGGTCCTTTCTTAGTGATCGGTGCTGAACGTGCTTGTTCCCCATCAAGAAGGATCGATGTACATGCGGATGAACACTATCCTTTGAAACTGCCGTACACTCACTTGTTCCCGCAGAGCGCGACATTTGGACGGGGCTGATACCGGGCGGGATACACAGGTGGAAAATGTAACCTCCCCACCTCTTGCATAAGTGATGTCCAGAGTAACTTAAAACGCAAACAATGACAAAGGGACAGCCATTTTAAACAAAGAAAGCAAGCAAATCGCAAGATCTTATTCATGTCGATAATGTTTTGCAGGGAGGTTGCTTACCCGTCGAGTGGAAGGAAAAAATGCTGTGTATCTCATCCGCCCGAGGGTTCGTGTGGTCTGAAATTCACGACATAGATTGTTTGATATTCCACGCATGAACTAACAACATGGAGTCTGTAGTTTCCGTAGAGAGCTACAAGATTTCATCCGAGTGACTGTCAGATTTCAAGACTGGCGTATAAATTGAGATGACGGTGCCAGGCTTGTACAAATTTGATATCAGGTTTCAAAAGCGTCTCCAATGTGCTCGGTGATAGCACGTAAGCGCCAGCTCATATGATCAGTCAATCCCGCGAAGGACCTCACCAAGCAGGCCCCCTCCCCCTCCAGTCTAATCCCGTCATGTGTGTCGAACCCCCTTGTTTTTTACATGATACTGCAAGACACACATGCTGTCGGCAAAGACGAACCCCGTGTCCCATCAAGTCCCCCCACGTCTTCACCAAGTGTTTTCTTCTTCTTTTTTTGTCCATGCTCTCTATCTCCATGTCGAGGAGGACGCGGCGGGGCGGGTCGGATGGAGACGTTGACAGGCGTGGGGTGGGTGTCGAAACAAGGAATGCGACATTCTGTGGGTTCAATGGACGACATAATGAGAAAAAAGGCTCCACTTTGGCAGAATCAGCGTAAGCACACTAGCCTTAATACAAAGCTGCGCAAAGTTCTGGCTGGCGAGATATCGAGGGCATTCCTGCAGTCGACACCCCAATCCTCCGCTCCGCTACCACTACCTACCTACCTTGTAATGTACACGTATCTCGGAGCAGGCCTTGACCCATGCAAATGAAACGGAGACGCGCCACCTCAGGTGCTTTGATACGAGGAGGACTAACCCCAGCCTGTATTGCCCTGCCCTTCTCTTGGTAGTCTTCCTCCGCCTCTGAGTCTGACCTATCCTCCCCTTCCTCGTCGTATTCCGGGCTACACGAGCAGTAATCAAAACATGTGCCTTGATTCCCGCTTGAAACGCCACCGCCACTACTCGTGTCGGTATGCAGCTCTTCTGGCCATGCCTCCCTCAGGCGGCTTTTCAGCTCCGACACCCTTATGCCGAGCGGAACTGAAAGCTCCACAGATACACCATCATGGTTAGCAAAAATAAATCTGTTTGTAGGTATGTCGGAGGTAATTATTGCACGCTCTCCAGCAAAGTAGCGGCGATATCACAAAAAACATCAACTTGTTCAAATTTTCTGGCATGACGGCATCATCACACTTCGAGCCACAACTCGCAGTTCCCTTACCGTAGATGGATGTGGTCGGAAGGATGTTGGGTAGAAGCCAGTAATGCAGGCATGGAATAGTGTTGGTTGACTGTGGTGCACGCTCGGCGGGCCGCCTTTTTCTGCCGATGACACGAGGATGGAGAACACGCTGGACGATGGAGTGGTGCAGGGGCCGTCCAGTGGCAAGCAAGCGGATCTCAAGGCCTCCCTATCATTCCAAAAAAGCGTGACGCAAACGGGGCAACCAGGACGGACGTCAGACTCGCATAGATGCCATGGCAAGACCACACGGAAGCCCGGGCATCGAGCCTCCTGTGTCTCCTTTTTCTGGTCGGCGTTTTCGCGCCATGTTTTAAGTCCCCCGCCCACCACAAGACAAATAGAGCACACGGGCCGCGTAAGCACGCAGTGCCAGGCTAGCACACGATAATAGGGTCTTCCAGGGGAATATTTTCGTTCTTGGGCACGTGCACATGCCCGTGGATATTGCCATATGTTGTGCATGACGGGAGAACCATATTTCCAGGAACATGCCTGACCTTCAGGCGGAAGAGCTCTGTATGGCATTGCCACCAGACGCACTGCCACTCTCGCTTATGGCTCTAGCGCGCCCATCATACGTGTGCTATGTTTTCTAGTGGTGTAATCTGTTCGGGACGAAATGTGCAATCAACGCAGACAGGGCGCGAGGATTGTTGTGTGGTTTCGTCCTTGATAAATCCTTCCAAAGTGCACATTTCTGCAGACTCTGATCACTCCATGAAAAATAAAGCAGTGCGACTTTTCTCACGAGAACAGACCCCATGTGAATGTCACTTGTGTGCATGAGTCCGTGAAGTATTGAAGTCTAGGCTCAGGCCATGTGCTCCTTTATTTGTTTTGTGACGTTCCTCACTGACCATGCACTCCTCCCGCCTGTCCTTACATACAGCCTACCTCGTCACAAATTGCCTCGGGCCGAGCTTACCATTGCGTCACACATACTGGACATGGCAGCAAAGCTGCTCCGCTTTGGCAGGGCTGATGCCGCGGATGCAGCAGGAGCAGAGGGCGTCTCGGGAGGGGCGCTTTATACACCGGAAGACGGCTTTGGGGGAGAGAGTTCACCTCCCTGCGAGGAAGTTTCGACGCTGACGAGTAACGAGGCTTGTGACACCATGCCATCCCCTGTCGCGGTCCTGACAGTGACGCCGTCGCCCCCGCTTTGCCCTAAAATCAAGAAGCGCTGCGAGAGGCAGCAGAAGAGCCAGGTGGGGCTGTGGGGCGGACCTGCTGGGGAGGGCGACAAAGAATGCTCCTCCACCCTTCGGAAGATTTTTCGACACGCGCTGGGGCAAGTGCTCGGCTTATCAGCCTCGTACCATGTTGGGGAAGGGACGGTTGGGGAGGTTTTGGAGAAAAAGGCGAGACGGCACATTCCCGAGGCCATCATGACCTTGCTCTCCCGCCTGGTGGAAGCGGAACGGGCAGCCGCCACGCCCCTGGAGTCGGACAGTAGCCAGGCATCAGGGGAGGAGAAGCAGGGTGGATCGGCCGTTGGGGGATTGCCTCGGGAGCGACGGGCGGGGGGGGAAGGCAACAGACACGATGGAGAGGGAAGGCGGAGGCCGCGGCGGCGCGTGAGTTTTTCCACCTTCGACTTGTCGGTGGTGGACACGCCGGACCCACAGCGGATCGGATCGGATCGGCCCATGGAAGGGTTGTTGACGTCGCTCTTCTTGGCCTTGAAAGCGGCGGAACGGTTGCGGTTGGACGTGGGTGCAAGGGAGGTGATGGGGTGGGACGAGAGCCCGGTTTCGAAGGGGAAGAAGGAAGCTGGGGTCCTCGCGTTTGCGGTAGCGGAACCGGTGGCGCCCGGCCCATGGACGCGGCGAGGAGGGACGAGGCACGGCGGCGGAGAGAATGAAAAGCAAGTCGCGCCCCTGGGGAAAGAGAACGTGCGCCAGCAACTTTTCTCGCAATGGAACCACCCTCCAACCCCTTCGGGCATACAGAAACCTGCGGCCCATCCCCTCCCTTCGGGGGATGCGGTTGGGGGGTCTCGGACATGGACCAGTGCCGAGGTGTTGGCTCGCTTGGTCCAGGCCCTCTCCGACTTGGCGACGGCGGCGGCGGCGGCGGCTGAAAAGGGAGAAAAGGAGGTGGGCGGGGAAGAGGAAGGGACAGTTGCCTTTGCCCGCTCCCTCTCCCTCGCTTCGGACCCAGTCTCGCCCGAGCGTACTTCCTCCTCGCTCGCGTTCTCCCTGGTGAGTGCCGGCCTTCTGGGCGAGCGACCCGCATGGAGCGAGATGGCGGCCGCGGCAGGCTTCTACGCAGGAGAGCTCCGGGTGTTGTGCCAGGAGCCCCTGGAGAGTCTGGGGGCAAGGGGCAACGGCGTCGGGGGAAAGGGAGGGGAGGGGGGGGTGCGGGGACGGGATGGATGTGGATGGGCCCGGGGAGGTTCGGGGGGGTCCCGTCTTTTGGAACGGTACCAGGAAACCTTGTCCTCCCTGGTCCGGTACGAGCTGAAGAAGGTGCTGAACCTGTGCTATTGCGCGTGCGGTTCGGAGTGTCCGGAGGAGGCGGGGCTCGGGGGGGGGGGAAGGATGGGAGGCGCTGACAACCTTGTCGGGGAAGGGGGAGGCGTGGGGTGGGAGAGAGGAGGGAGGGCAGAGAACATGGCGGGCGGGAGGGGTGGGTGACCCTGCGGGGGACGCGGGAGGCGCACTGGTGGGGCCCTTGGAGGATAGCTTGAGGGTGACTGCCGCGGGGTCGGGCGGAGAGGAGAAGTGCTGTTCCGCCATGCACATCGTGGCGGAATCGGCCCCGAATTTGCAGTACAACAACGACGATCCTGCCGCACTTTTCCACTTTGCCTTGCGAAAGGTGCATAAGCACCAGGCAGTCTGGACCGAGTTTTGCGAGGCGGTGCTGGGAGGAGGGAGGGGAGTGGGGGGAGAGGAGAAGCAGTTGGATGGCGGGAAGGAGGACGTGGCGCTCGGAGTGGGAGCAGTGGATGAGGGGGTGGGGCAGGGTGGCGCCTCGTTGGGAAAGGGCAGGGAGGGGGAGGAGGGCGCGGCGTCCAGCGAAGCGGGAAAGAGAGCGACGCTGAAGGAGGGAGGGGAGGTGGACAGAGAGGAGAGCGATGTTGAGCAGGAAGGGCGTAAAAGAGGAGGCTCGGAGGTGCTGTGCGATCGGGCCATGCCGCCGGAGCCACCCAGTGCCCGTGCGCGCCTGCCCTGGTGGTGGAGCCTGGCGGACACCCAGGGCGAGAACGTGTTGGCGTTCCTGGGGGCCGCCTCGTTCCTGACGTACGTTTTGCACATGCCCACGGTGGTGCGTGCCGTCGAGGAAGGGAAGTGGGGGAAAGTGGAGCGGTTTGCGGGCATGGTGTCGGGCGTCCTGGGCGTGGTGTCGGAAAACGACTCCCTGCGCATGCTCGCTGACGTGGCCGGCATGACCGAGCAACTGGACGGGATGTGGCGCGATGCTCAGAGGGTACAAAGGGTTCTGCGAGATACCACCCCGGAGGACATTGTGGCCGTTCTTCCGGCGTCTCACATAGCGGGGCTGGTTCGGCGGAAGCGAAAGAGGGCCTCGCGGGCGCTTAAAGGGCAAATGCGCGATATCTTGATTTGGATGCGGTCGAATGAGTTGCCAGCACGAGTGGTATATCCACTTTTGACTCCATTGTGTGTGTACGCAACTGACGCATTGATGGGCTTTGAAGAGGATGAACATGCCGGGGATGAAGAGAAAGAGGAGGAGCAGGAGGTTGCTGGGCATTTGGGGTTGTATGAAATTGGCTTGTAGGTGGATATTGATTAAGACCTGACCGACCTTATCAGGAGGTAAAAAAAGTATCTAAACTGACGTATTTCGGTGAAAAAGTAATCCAAAGTCACCACCATGGTCCCGGCCCATGTCGCTCGCTGGACAGACCGATCTAGTGGTCACCGACAGGCGTCGGCACCGGTCGGTGTCGTTCTCACCTTTTTCTTGTACCCGGATGGCCCTTTTCCTTCCGATGGTTCCTCGTTACTGCCACCAGCGAGACATGAGAAGCCTATTATCAGGGCATGTTTTTGGCGTTGGTGTTTTGGTCCTCAAGGACCTCTAGAATTCGTACGTCAGAACCTCAACTTCCCCCCCGCTGAAAAACACCAATCTAAGCGTTATGCGCTATCAAGGGTCTTTCGACTTGATGACGTCCATTTCCTAATTATGAAGGTGTTATATCCTTCAGTATCTCCACAGTGGGACGTACAACACGTGTGGCGAGGTTGTACGTGGAAAATAATCACTGACTCCTCACGTCATGGCACCCTCTCCCACCCAACGTTACAACAGAGCCATCATTCCCTCCCGCTTCCTTATTATATCATGGCTGGCTATCTAGCTGATTATCAGAAGACTTGTGCAGAGCTCACGGACGCCATTTTCAAATGGGCAGATCCCGCGGGCACAATGCTTAAATCACCGACCCGCACTTGGCCCCTGGCGGGTTTGGATGTGGCGCTTGCCATTGCAGCTGCCTACCTCGTTTTCGTTTTCGTGGGCTCGGTACGTGTGATTGCATAACGGAGTGTCTGACAACAGGGTCTCAAAAATGTTGAATGATCAAGTCGGATTGACGCATCTTCGTCCTGCTTACAGATTGTGATGAAGGACGCGCAGCCAGTAAAGCTTTACGGCTTGCAATTTTTCTACAACATCTCACAAGTCGCCCTGTGCTCCTACATGTGTATCGAAGCCGTGATTCAAGCGTATCGAAATGTACGTAGGATTGATTTCATTTTCTATCTTGCTTTCAAGTGCGCCCCACAACGCACTCCCTTGTCTAATCTTCGAATCCGTTAAAGTAAGAACTCAATCTTGTAAACATACTTCAAACACTTACAACTCTGGTACAGAACTATACTTTGCTGCCTTGTGAGCCCTTTAATACGACCAACCCCCCCCTTGGCCCCCTTCTCTGGCTCTTCTACATCTCTAAGATCTTTGACTTCGCAGACACCGTTTTCATCATCCTCGGAAAGAAATGGAGTCAACTTTCTTTCCTTCATGTGTACCACCATGTGACCATCTTCTTGGTGTACTGGCTAAATTTGAATGCCGGCTACGATGGGGACATTTTCCTGACTGTGATCTTAAACGGCGCCATTCATACGGTTATGTACGCCTATTACTTCCTTTCTATGCACACGAAAGACATTTGGTGGAAGAAATATCTCACTCTCTTCCAGATTATCCAATTTTTGACGATGAACGCGCAAGCCATCTATATTCTCGGCGTTGGCTGTAAGAGTTTTCCCACCCAAATTACTAAGCTGTACCTGGGTTACATTCTCTCGCTTCTCGTCCTCTTCCTCAACTTCTACTTCAAGACTTATTCAAGCCCGAAGCCTAATGGGAAGAAACCTAAAAAGGCGTGATTCAAAAGCTTGTTTGTGGTAAAGCTCTATCCGATAGAAGGACATGTGTGAGAGAAATTACCTCATTGAAATTGACATATTGAGAAGTACACCGGTGATAACGACAATTCTTCAGAGGCATACACATGAAGGGGTTCACATAAAAAAGGAAGAGCGGTTGTGGTAAAAACCTTGTTGAAAAAGTGGGACCTGGACGCCAGAGATACAGGGACTGTTATTCTTACCGATCCTCGTGTATGCCCACCCACAAAAGAAAGGAAAGTTGTATGCCACCAGAGCATGTGGCAATATGTTTCAAGTAAATTCCTTGGTGTGTCAACTTCCTTTCCTCAAGCTGGAATCAACTCAGAGGAGTGGGGAGGTTAACCTGACGAGGACCACGTACGCAACACACTCTGTTTTGGGGACACATCCTCACTATAATACACCTTAAATGACGCACAGGTCAGGAGCAGCTAACTTCAGATGGGAAATACACATGGTGGAAAGGGTGCTTCAGGCAGTACTGAAGCTCCTTTTCCCGACAGGGGAGATTTGGGGGCCTCATCGGCCGGGACAGGGTGTCCTGTGAAAAGCAGAAACAAGTCACCCATTTCAGAGTCACCTCTCCCACCGCCTTCCGATTCATCAGGCTGTCCTGTAAAGAGTAAGGCTGGGAGTGAAGGCTTAACAGTTTACAATGTTTATGCTCAACCGATCGACCCTACAAATCAAATGCCTGCCAACGCCAACAACAAGCCTGCACCCGGCCAGATAACCCCTCTCAGCACGGATCGGGTGGTTTCACGTATTCCAAAGGGAGGAACTGAAGCAGAAACATGGACTTATCCAAGTCCACAGATGTTCTGGAATGCGCTGGTGCGGAAAGGAAAGGCAGAGGGTGCAAATGAAGAGGATATGGATGTCGTTGTGGCCATTCATAACAATATGAACGAAAACACGTGGCGCAAGGTCCTGGAGTGGGAAGCGCTAAACTCCTCCTCACCGCTTCAGATGGATCCCGCTCACTCCGACGAAGCAAACACCCCTCGGCTCTCGCGTTTTCTGGGCCGCCCCGATGAACTCTCCCCTAAAGCCTGGTTCAAGAGTTTGTTCGGCCACCCCTTGCCTTTCGACCGGCACGACTGGGTCATACAGCGCCAAGATGGCACGGAGGTCCGCTACGTCATCGACTACTACCACGACGACGCGGCGGCGAAAGAGAACCAGGTGCCAAAGGACTTGGTCGACGCGAATTCGGTCAAGTCCATTTCTGTCGACGTCCGGCCCGCCTTGGATTCCGTGCATGCCTTTGTGGACCGAGGGATGCGGATGCCCATGAACCGAGTGGCCGGCAGCACGCATTTCCAACCGCTGCCCTTTTTCTGGACCGGCGGGAAAGACCCGGCAGTGGGAGGACTCGGGCGAGCCGGGCCGGGCGTGGCACCCTTCAAGCACATGGCGAATGTCGGTGGAGTGGAGAAGGAAGGAAGTAACAAGGCGATGGAGTTGAGCGCGATTTCGAGGCAAGTGCACGACTCATGCGCAGAGAATTTCGCGGCCATGCAGGCATGTACAGATGAGGCGAGCTGCGCACGCGCGGCGGTGAAGTTGTCCTATTGCATGGGTGGCTTGCTGTGTAAAAAAGAGGCCGCCGCATTCGATGAGGCAGTGGGGGCGTTGGGCCAAAGGGATGAACACGATGAGGCGGTCGAGGCCGCATTTGCACGAATGCAGAGATGTCTGGATGACTTCGAGGCAGAAGCGCAGAAGAGCAGGAAATGAGGAGGCGGTGCTCAAGCATGGGGTCGGGATGGTTCACGGGAATCAGAGCCGCATAGTGCAAAGTACACAAGACTTCCATGTACATGTGCGTCTGAAGCCGGAGGATCTATTGCAGGTCGTCAGTTTCTTTCTTAGAATGCTTCGAACGAGTTATGCTCTTTCCCCCGCTCAGACGGCCTCCCGGCTATCCATTACTGAATGTCTGGTTGTGTCACGCACACTCTCTCGCGTGGTGGCTGTTTGATCCACGGGCGTTACATCTGTCAAAATATAGACTCCTCATGCGAGGCTGATGAGACAGGTCCATCCCCGTTCCATATTTTCCGCGACCTATTACGCCCCTCTTAATTCCACATTGCCGCGTTCTCTACGCCAATCCAACTTGCGTCACCACCCCATCGTCTGCCCCAGCCCTATCAGAGCCCTTTCGCTGCGATGCGACGGGCCAGGGGTAGAACGACGAGGACAAAGAGGTAGGCAAAAGGACCAGTGAACATGAAGGAGTCGATCCGATCCAGGATTCCCCCGTGCCCGGGCAAGAGACCCCCCGAGTCCTTCAGACCTGCATCGCGTTTGAACATGGACGCGGTCAGATCCCCCACCAGGGCAATCACCCCCAGCATGAGCCCATAGGCGGGGCCACTCAGCCACCACAAGGGCCAGTTCAACAAGCGCGACATGAGCGTGGCCACCACTGTCGCGGACACAAAGCCACCCAAGAGGCCTTCCACCGTCTTATTTGGGGACGTGGCACCGGCAGCCGTGCTGAGCGTGGAGAGCTTGGTGCGGCCGAGGGTCTTCCCCGTCGCGTAGGCCCCGATGTCGGCGCAAATTATGGTCAGGTATGTCCACCATATCACAATGGCGCCTTCGGTCCACATTTCCGGGTCTGGAATCAGTCGTAGTGGGATCCAACTTGGCCAAACCTTTGCCAAAATGGAGGCAAAGGTGCTCGGCATGACGTCACCCAGCGCACGCAGGCGGATCCAGAAGGAAGGCAGGTATCCAATGTAAAACATGCCCAAGATTGTGGTCGACACTTCCGTTATTTTTGCCGGGGCTTTCCGCATGAGGAGGAGCCAGATCATGACGGCTGTCCCAGCAAGGGGCAGCACCATCTCGTGGTAGAAAGGCACATGGCAGGCAATCACGTACATAAGCAGAGTACTGACAAAGCTAATCCGACGGGAGGGCGTCACGCCCGCCTTGATGCACATCCGGTAGTACTCCCGCTGTGCAAAAATGGCCTGCACGAGAAACCCCGCCATGAACACCCATTTGCCACCAAATACCCAATAGGTGGCTAGAGCTCCCAGCACGATGCCTGTGGCGATGCGGGTCTGTAAGCTCCCTTTCTTCTTGGGCCGCGTTGGCGCCGATGTGGCATCAGAAGTAACTACAATACCCGATGATGGTGGGGTAAAGGCAGTGGAAGATGTTGGGGCAGTAATGCCTGGCTGTAAACCGTCTAAGTATGCGCTCTGTAAAAAGGACGTCGACCTCCTCCCTGATGGGAAGCGCACTGACCGAAGATGACTAGGCAGTCCGCTGGGACGACATCGCGGACGTAAGTTTGATGGCAATGATGGCTGTACATAGGCGATAGCTCTGCAGCAGCACGACGCTGCCATGGCCATGACAGCCAATATAGGGCGGCGGGCCATAGGAGGTCTGTGTGGTGGTGTAGGACAAAGCGTGTGCCGCCAAAAACCTCGGATCTCAACATTATAATTAAAACATTTCTACTGGGTCAAGGCACGTATCACTCCGTCGAGTACAATATAAGCCACGACAATGACTAACAATCGGCACGCTGCGGGCGTTCCTGCCACAACTTGGGACACATTTTAGGTGGCGTGTGGCAGGGCGAGGAGGAAAGATCAAGTCGGGCTACCGAGTTGCCGTTCGATCAAAGTCACGAAAGCACTCCATGTACGTCAAAAAAAAGGAAAATTCCGCCATATTGTCGAAGTGGTCGTTTTCAAATGAAGTCTGTTAGTCTGTTGTGTTTTACTTAATTGCTCACGGGACACTTAGTTTGTTTGCTCGATCAATCATCTATTTCTCATCTAGTGGTTTCGCTTCGCTTGAGCTAGGGAGGTTGTGGCGGGCTGCGATGGAAACGCCTGAGTTTTCTATGACGGGCTGATATTTCGCAATACAAAGTAAATACACAAACACGCACATATGAATCTTATCAATACTCAAAGCAGTTCCTCGAACTTATTGACCTCGATGATGCCTATGATGGTTTGATGTACAGTAAGGACCCAGAGGAGAGGACATGAGAATGCGCTGACTCGTCCGTATTTGTTACCATGAACCAGAGCTCGAGCAAAGTGTCAGTCATGTAGCTCGCAATGACAAAACATATGACTGACAAGGGCGTGGAAGGATCTCTTTGTGCAAGCCCCTTCCTTCCCATCCTCCCTACCTTTGTTCACCACTTCCACCCACGCATTGAAAGCAGTCTTCGCATCGGCGAACAGCGCCTTGGCCATCTTCTCCTGGTTCAAACCTGCATACTTGTCCTCGACAGGTGCACCTCCCCCAAACCCAAGAAAGCCTCCGTCTTTTTTGGGAGGCTTCAAGTCTCCCTTGGCCACAAGCTGGAGCCTGTCCAAGGCTGCTTCCAATTCGCCCTCAGCTTTCAAAAGAGCGGTCAGTTTGGGCGACGCACCCTTCTCACTGAGTGATTGGGAGAAAATTCGCATGGGGCTGTAAAGATCTCTGTTACAAGAAGGGAGGGAAAGTGGAAAAAAGAGAAAGGGAAAGGGACAGGTGACGTGAGCTTCGGCTTTGTCAGTCCTCTACAAAATCAACAGACGTCGCTTGCGCCACCTCGTCTACAGTCTTCAGTCCCCACGATCCCTCCTACTCCCGCCCGGAGCCTACTTCTCAAACTTGTTGATGAACCGCTGAGGATTGTTGCGCATGGACGAGTCGGGAGCTTGCTTCTCGATCTCATAAGCGGCAGCCACTGCCGCCCAATCCTTCTTATCCAAAGCTGCCTTAAAATCCTTGGCCAGAAAATCGCGCGCGCTCTTGATGCGAGGGGCATACTGGGAGGAAGTGGAGTACAGGGACGGATCAGCACAAGGGGGAACAGTGTGTTGTGATCGCGTGAGTGCGCCATTCGATTTTTCGCGTCCGAAGACGAGAAATCGGTAAAATATTGGCTTTATGTGACAAGTCGCAGCAATGATACTCACCCTGAAGTACAAGACTTTCCGTGAGGCTAGAGTCGTCTCTGCCTCGGATGCTTCGGGCCTTCCAATAAGGAGGGCGGCTCCCACGAATGCACTCCCGGCGAAACGGAAGACATCCGCCCGGTACAAGGCTTCGGATACCTTCATAGCATTTTTTTCATGGCGCTGTGTGGTTGTTTAATAGGGTATCGTTGTGCGTGAGTGATGCTATTGTGGTGGAAGTACTTCACGACAATGTCTGAAAGTGCCCCTACGAAACACCGACGCATCTTTGATTGCCTCCACCCCTGTCGTGACAAATGCAGGAGACTCATTTCATTGAAATGCGCTGAGAATGGTGCCGAGATTTCTTAGTTTGGACCAGCTACACGTGGGCATAGCGTTGCAGATGATTCCCCCTATCCCTTTTCTCCACGACGTGCCACCCATATCATTGACTCACATACCTGGAAAACATTGCAGCTCATTGAAGGAAAGGTAAAAGCATTTGTGCCAAGTAAGCTGCACCCGAGCGCCAAAAGTGTCCCCACTCGCAACATAGCGAGTAGAAGTAGACGGGCTTCTGATGGGCAATGGTGATCATTATGGCGTTCGAGTGTATTTGAGGGTTGCGCATTAAACTATCCAACTTCACGCTAAAATCAAATAATGCAAAATGAGTCCAGGTGACCGATAAACTCCCATAAGCCGTTCCGCGTGGGCCACGCCCCCATGGAGGCGTCCCAAACCACGCTCTGGTCGTGTGCGCCCCAGGCCCCCCCGGAGTCTTGGGGGCCTCTCGGCGAAGGACAAACTCAACCAGAAGGGAGGAAGCCGATGCCACGGCCGTCCCACGTGACAACCACCTGGGAGCGACCCCCGCAATGAATGAAAACCCGGGGGGCACCTACGTGCTGGCCATGTGATGCAAGGGCTTGGGATGCGTGTCTTGCGGGGTGGGACGGGCTTGGTAGCTGGCAGTGGTTACCTTTCAACGCGCTGCACTTGAGGTGGACCGGGCTTGGCGTTTCGAACGTCCCGGCAATGCCTTTCCTTGGCTCCTCGTGCCGCACACCACGCACAGGAATGGTTCCACACGGACGAGTTGTCGACACATGCATGCATTCTCCTACGCAAAGCCCTCTGGACGGGACGCGGCGGATGTGTAAGATGCCAGGTGCGATTTGACCACATGTTTTCGGGCGCCGGGTGCTTGGAGGTGGCGTTGCCAGACACCCAGTCCCCTTGCTGCCAATCGAGGGATGCCAGTCCGGCCTGTGCGGCCTCTGCATGTTTCGGAGGATCCTGATCACGCAGAAAGGAATGAATGTTGATTATCATAGGACACTGGGACCTTCGTAAGGTTATGTTGTCCATTTTTCCGACGGTGCTTGCCATGGAGGAAACAGCCGCGGCTCGTTTCTCTCCGCAGGTCAGGTGCGCGCCTTGGACTCCAATGTGCGCAAGACGAATTGAATGCTTCTTGCATTGGAATTTAGGGGGTGTGTGACTTTACGAAGTGGCTCTGAAGCCGAAAGGAAGTGGGTGACGGTCCGCGGAGGACAGGATATCGTACGCGAAGGATGTCGACACCTTACAGCGAGGCGCATGTCCTTATGACCTTCTGCTTTGTGCGACGCAGACATTTTGAACGCATGCCAATTGCTGTAATCCCTTGACAAGGGTCTTTGCGTGGTTGACCAGGCGATATGCAAGCCTCACAGAAGGCGGTGGAGTGTTACATTCGAGGCCTGAAAAAGATCATGAAGCTGCGAACGAATTCCTGAGCTTTCTCTCTTTTCCATTTTATCCCTGGCACAGGCAACCAGTCCTCTTTCGCCACTATCACGTCGTCTATAATTGCTTAAGCTATGTCTGACAACGGAAATACACAAGCCTGCGTCGATGACACTCGCCCCTGCGTCAAGGGCTGTGGTTTTTATGGCTCTGCCCAGACGGGATATATGTGCTCGAAATGCTTCAAGGACACAGCAGGGGTCACACGTGCGTCCATTGAAAGTGTCCCAGTATTGAGCGGCACCAGCAGCACCGCAATGCCGTTACTTCCTCCCACTCTGTCCCATGCACTTTCGGAGGTGCGACAGGAGTCTACGCCCTCGGCTGAGACGTCCTCTCCCTCGTCCACCCTCGGCCCCTCCAGCGCCACCCCCCCTGAAGTACCTGAGCACGAACAAGCATCTATTACTCAAGCGATGGAGGTGTCCGCGTCGGCGTCATCGCTAGACGTGCCAGCTGCTCTTGAAACGGCGAAAGTAGCCGCTCCCGTGGTACAGGCCACGCCTGCGGCTGTGGAGAATGCTGTCTCCCTCCCTGTCCAGGCATCACCCCTTCCGCAGAAGAAAAAGAACCGTTGTGCGGTGTGTAACAAAAAAGTGGGGTTGACGGGTATTGAATGTCGGTGTGAACTAGTTTTTTGTGGCGTGCATCGGTACCCGAGCCAACACTCTTGCGCGTTCGACCATAAAGAGCACGATCGCCAGAATTTGAAGAGCACCTTGACGGGGGGGGGACAATTTGCAAAGATGACGGATCAATTGTAATGAAGACTAGAAGAGTCACCGCGGGGAGTGGGGGGGAGGGAAGCAGGCAAGAGGAAAGCGCTGGTGTAGGCGATGGAGTGGGGAGGCGGGAGGCAGAGAAGGAGCCTATGTCTCCCTGTTCGTGTTCAAATTTTTGGACTAAAGCACGTCGAAACTACGAAAAGCTAAGAGGTGGGTCAGGCGTAGGAATCTTCATTCGGTTGTGTTTTCTCACTAAGAGCAAGGCGAGCGATGGAGGAGGACTTTGAAGAGAGTTGCCGCGGGTTGTACTTCCTCCAGGCGAGGATTGAACAAAGACGAGGGAATGCGGCACGGCGGTTCATGCCAACACTTTGTAAAGACGATTTTTAGTCTCTCTGAACGAGGAGGGCATGGCGTGGAGATCAGCCCCGCTTCGGCTAGGAGTGTCGAGGGCCGGGGAGGATGAAATAAAGCTACTGTGGTGGCTAGCTGCTCCTCGATGGTAGTTGCATGGTAATTTTCGCTGTTTCAATGTTGTCATGTCCGCACGAAAAGAGAGGGGAGGGGACGGCTCGGCGCTGCGTCGCACCTGGACGTTGTCAGGAGAGGGGATGAAATAGCTTTGGACGTAACGTGGGTGTAGAGGAAATCCTTGTCTCATGGCCAGTCCGAGACGTGGTCAAGCAGTTTCCAGTGAGTTACTCAGAGTGAAGGCCGGAGAAGGAGGATCGCGAGGCTGTGTACATACTGACGGCAACGAGGGAGCAGGCGGGAGCACGAGAGATAACTGGGAAGAGGTTAGTTTATTACGGCACGAAAAGAAAGAATGGAGAGACAAAATACTGGCGTCGGGCGGGTTTTCCCCATGAAGACATCATATCAGTTGCAAGCTTTCGTGTCACAGACACCGAAAGCCTCAGTCGGGATAATCAATTTCGTGTGCTCTATGTACATGTCATATGCATATACATAGCTCCTACGCATGCACCTTTTATCATACGTTGTAGCTTGCCTCCTCCCTTCGGATTTTCAAACATTCTACATGAGCCTTCTCTCCCTTTCCTCTTCTTCCTCCTCCCCACGGCGGACACTCCTATCCAAGGTCTCGACAGACCAGGGGCCAGGCTCCTCCGCGACCGTGGCCACAGGTGACCCGAGTGCGAGCCCGGCATCAAGTACTCTTCCGCTCCGCAGTCGATGCGCTTCCATACGGAGTTGCCCCCCCCTTCTTCTACGACGTCCTTGGCCCCTTGTCTCTCCACCCGTTTGCCGTCCGATTTTCTCCTTCTCCCCGACCATCTTTGCCACATGTTGCGACAGCAAATCTTTCCTGGATATCATGCCCACCACATTATTGTACTTATTAACGACCGTGATGTGCCGCAGCCCCATGGTTCTGAACAGATTGTAGCTGCGTTCCAGCGAGAAAGTCTCTGGGACGGAATAAGAGGACATATCTACGTATGGAGACAAGTTTACCCATTTGGTATCGAACTCCGGGAAGGACATGAGCCGCGCGATAAGGGCTTCGCGGTTGATGGCATCCGCATCGGTAGGGCGCATGGCTGTAGGGGTGGCGGCGGAGGTGGTCGACAAGGGAAGATCAGGGTAGACGGAAACAGGGGGTAATCTGTCGTCCAGGTTGGCCATAAGCTCGGGATTGATCACGGAGCCGTACTTGATCCGGTTCGTTGCGTCCATTTTTACGCTGAGTCTCCTGATGGCTATTTTGGGAATGGCGCCTTCAATACTGCTGGTCTCTGCGTCACCGTCGCCCTCGGAGGTGCTAGGAACTCCACCAAAGCTCGGCGACAGAGGCATTGACGACGAGAGGGAGAGTGTTGCGCTTGTGGGAGGGTCGACGAAGAGCTCTTCGCGTGCTAAAATTGAATAAACATGGTTCCGCAGGATGACCCCTTTGAACACTTCACCATGGCTCCCAGGCTCTACGACCGGGAAGGCGCTATGAGTAGAGGCCAGCATAACGCGCGCCACCTTGGAAACGGGCCCAAAAAGCGGCACTGTCACTGCAGGGGCTGACATGACGTCTTTTACCGCTGAGAGCTCTAGGCAAGCGGTGGCATGGAGCTCGTCCGGTAGGAATGGTAAGTACTTTAAATGCATTAATTTGTGGTAAAGGGGTTCCATGCAGGCATCAGCGGTCAGACGCGCGACCACTATTGCGGTCATCACCGGCAATAGGAAGTGAGTCTCGTTGGTGATCTCCATGAATATCACCGTCAGCGACATGGTCAAGCGAGTGACCCCTGAGAAGTAAGCCGCGGCGCCAATCAAAGCGAACGCACCAGGATCCTGCCAGTCCCGCTCCCCGTCTGTGGGGGGAACCCCCATGATATCGGTCACAACCAGCCCGAACAACCGCCCAAGCGTGGCACCGATCAAGAGAGAAGGAACCATGATCCCGCTGCTTTGGGCCATCCCCGAGGTGTAGCAGGCGAGAAGGATGTAGACGATGAGGAGAGAGATCACAGGTCCGTAGTCGAACTGAAAATGCGTATTTCGGCTGAGAAGGCGTTCGATCGTGGTTTCTGGGGTCGCGAAAAAGAGAGTAGCGCCTGGGTTGAAGAAACCGTCCTGTGGATGTGCAAAGGAATAGTATGGACGAGCGTCAGCGCCAGGTGCAAAAGGCAGAGAGGAAGTAATCCAACCGAAAACGAGAGCACCGTTTCTGCGCATGTCCTACGCACCGGGCACGTGAACTGATGCAGAACCTCTCCTGACTCCATCCCGGACTGTCTCAATCGAGACGTGCATCCCACCCGGTCAGGGACTGCGGCACAGTCTACAGGCAGGCACTCGAAGGCCGTGGGCAATAAGACGCACACCGAAGCTGTCACGACAGCGAGGATAGACACCTCCATAACTCGCTGCCAGGGCTTGCAGGCAATCCAGCGGTTGCGCCATCCGCATATTTTGAGATTTAACCACGTGAACGCCACCCCTGCGAAGCCACCAAGGACGCCGAGGACCACCACGGGCAGAAACATTTTCAACTGCGAATCCATTGCCACGTCCACATACACGAAGTAAGAATGTTTGTTGCTGAATAAGCCAAATGTTCCCGTGAATTCGAATGCCTCGAATGAGTTGCAGATCAAAGAGGTGGTCAAAGTTGCGACCATGCAGCAGAAAAATGTTTGCCAGGCGTGTTGATGGCTCCAGAATGAGGAAATTTCTTCCAACACAAATAAGAGCCCTCCCACTGGCGCACCGAAAGCTGAAGCTACCCCGGCGGCGGCTCCTGCACTGATGAAGTTTCGACGGTCGAACATGTTTCGAAACCGCTTGAACAAGGCAATTGTCCACCCATTTCTCAGTTGTGTCCCTTGACTGATGATTTTACCAATGCTCGCACCTATATGAATCATTGGACCCTCGTTCCCTCCAAATAGTCCCGAGGCCACCGCCAAGCCGACACTTACACATTTGACGAAAAGTGTCCTCGCCCTGAAGATTTTCGGGATGGAGACGCCATTCAAGTAAGCCATTACCTCGGGCACCCCCGAGCCTGCGGCGGCAGGTTCTCCGTACACAACGACGGCGGCCGCCACCAAAGCCAAAATGAGGGAAATACTTGTGAAGTAAAACCACATGAGCATAAATTGATGGCGGGCAAGGAGGGATTGAACATGCATGAATTTGACTTTGGTGAAGAATTGAATGAGGTTCTTGAGGGCCGCGCCAACTAGACCAGTGACTACGCCAATTAAGGCCATCTAAGATACGGACGGAGGAACGTAGAAATAGCGGCGCGGTTAGATTATGCAACACAAATCAGAAATGGACGATTAGGAGATACCAAGCATAAGTAAATATAACCACGAGCAGCTTACGCTGACGCGCCCATCATCGGAAAGATAAAGTTAAAAAGCTTACCATCACCCAGTTCGCCACCACAGATGCCGTAAAATGCGTCTTGAGCCATTCAAGGTAAATTTTGGAATGGATCGGCAAGTAGCTATGTTCGATGGAGAGAAGGGGAAAGCAACAGGTGACACATTGACCGAGAAAAGGTATGCGACGAGGATACACCCCCTCTTTTGGGGGTGATTGTTACCTTATGCTTTGAAATGAAGCCATTTTGGCCTGCCCCTCTCTATTATATTGATTGCTGCCGTGCGTACTTTCTTCTACTCTCAGATTAGGCCCTCTCAGACGAGCAATCCGAGATCGGTTTTGCGGATTGATGGTGCTGCCCGTTCCGTCCTCTTTAGCAGTATCCAGAATAGGATCAGCACCATCTATTTCCGACTTCATCCTTCTTCCAGCTCCAAACATGCTGAGGTAATGATGATGGTATGAAGTAAGGAAGACAGTTTGAGAATGACATAGTAAATGGGCCAAAGGCTGGCCTCCTACCATTGTAGGGTGTGTATTGGTGTGACTAGAGGGGCGCAAATCCCGGCATAAAGGCCATTAGCAATTACAAAGAAATATCAGTATATTTCTGGTGAAAATTTTAGGAAACAAGCTTTCGCACGCCTCGATTGTACTCGTCGAGGCGGGCGGCTTGCGTACCTACCAGTAACGGCAACGGTCGGTGTAACGTAACGGTCAAGGGGCAGGGGGAAGGAGGTAATCTAGTCTTGACGCTTTACAACTGAGCAACTCATTTACTAAACGCAAAACAAAAATTCCAAAGCCTTTGTCAGCTAGTAAATGAAGTCTTTTCTTTGCGATTTTCATCTTCATTGTTACACGCATGTTATTTCTACCGTTGACAGCACGAGGAAAAGTCTGCCTATCATCTCCTTGTCATCCGATCACCTTCTCATCAGAATCCCACCCATTCCATTTTAACCACGGACCGCACAAAATGAAAATTTGGGTAGCACTTCCTACACCACTCTTTCAGCAGCCTTTGACTCACTGCGACCATCAGGCGCGCGACACAAGGCTACATAGACGACGGCTGAAAAGATTTCCCCTACCCCGAGACAAGCTTCCTCCGAGCTGCATCGCTACGCTGAACGTGCACGCTAACAAGGAGACGAACCGCCACAAGACGGCTGTCCTATTTATTCATCCGCTTCTGCGTTTGCTACCGAGGCTGCAATTTGGTCCAGGGCAGTTTGTCCTTCTTTAGTAATTTTTCGTCCGCCATTGCTGTCCTTCGTCACGTATTTTAGGTTCTATTTGACAGAAGAAAAGGAGAAAATTGAGAGGGAAATGAGTTCTGAGTCTTGTTTAAAAAATCCACTATCTCCTTTCAAAAGCTATCGCCATGCCATCTTTTGGACCGTGTCGAGTCTCAAGTAACTTGCAGTAGTCAGCACCACAAACACCACTGCAACCAGAAATCTCACTTCAGTAGACAACACAGCTAAAATTCGTCTTTCAAAGGCTCGAATTCCCAAATGCTTGCCAAGAGATCGCAGTCAGAATTAAAAGGGACCTGTGTCTCTCAGTTTACGATGCATGCTGACACGCATTGAAACTGCCCCCTCCTTCTACTACGGATATGGCCGGCTCAGGCACACGTGTATGCTCGTATCGGCTTACGCATTTTCTTCCATATCTCGACAGCGTACCTCGAACTGAATGAGAACGTGACGAATGCAGCCCCCGGCTCCTTTCACGGTGGTAGATCGCTCAACTCCACGGCGCTTCGAGCCCCCATAGATCCGTCGCAAGGCACCTACACCAATGCCCTGCTTAAGATAGATCTGGCGGAGGACAGCAGCGGCCCGTGTGTAGTACCAGTCTGGGTCGTAAGGCGCCAATTCTTTCCCAATTCCGGTCTTAACAATGTCGGCCCACTTGGGTACTTCAAAGTTATCCTTGGTCTTCAAATGTGCGGCATAGGCTACAATGAAGTCCTGGGGCTTGATGTCCCGGACAGTCACAGCGCGACCCATCGTCTAATTATGTTAGGGCGGCGAAACGCGAGGGTGAGAACGTGGTGGGGAGAAGGCTGGGGTGAGGAAGGGTATGGAAGCCACAAACACAGGCATGGTCGATTAAGATACGTGTAGGACCAAATACTGTCACAGCACATGCTAAACAATCGTGCCTTTTTCCAAAGAAGTGGCGTATAAATCAGTTGCTTTTGGTATAGCCAACAGGTGCATGGCGAAGAAGGGATGAAGGCCAGCCACTGGAAAGACACAACCAGTTGCATCGACCACCTCCGACTTCTTTTCCGCCGGTAAGATTTAATTTCAACGCACTCATGTCGTAGTGTCGTCTTCTCTCTCACGTTGCGAGGCGACATGAAAACAATTTGACTCGGGGAAGGCTGAGGCCTCGCCAGCCACAGAGGCCGGGGTGTGGACGGCTGGGGCTTCCCGCATCCTGTGCTAGAGAATATGGGCCGAGAGGTGCGATGAGGAGACAGTTTCGGACACTGCGACATTGTCTTCTGGGATCTTCCCGAAAGAATGTACTGTACCGTATTACTTTTCTCAATCATAATGTCAACAACTTCTCAACAGGCATATAATGTGAACGAAGAAATCGTCGAGCGAAAGAAGAAAGACCGCATCCCAACACCCAGGCGACCTGCTGATACCCAACATCTTTCCCCGTTAAATGGCCTACATCGCATCAACGTACACTTATATCTCCTGCAGAGTATATAGAACTACTTGCATTTCCACCTGTGAAATGAACATATCAAGATTTTTTATTTTGCCGTGTCTTCGGGCGGATGGGGAGCCTTGCACCCACAAAAATATGACAAACGACTTATCAACTTGTTTTGCTATTGCGCATGAAAGAACAAGCCAACAAGCTTTAACTGATAAGTGATCTATTTTGAATGACATTTTTTGTCCGCAGCCATCGGTGTAGACAAATATTTCTAGCCGCGAAGTGTTTTTATCGTAATGACCACGTACCCTTACTGACTTTAACGAGAAGATACGTTATGCAAGATGTAATGGTTCCCAACTATCCATCAGACATTACCCTTGTCTCTTGTCCCATTTCTTTGACGTGCACTTATCTTAAAACTTCCTCTTCCGTTCGACCGTGCTAGCTCCTTCGCTTCAGGGACGTGGTTACCACGACAAACATCACTCACAAGCCACCTCATATCGCGGAACAAAAGGAAAAAGCAACCCTCCCGACGACCCAGACCGCCGCTGGTTTTCGATAACAGAATTTCATTTACGACCTTATCACATCACATCGGTGCCCACGAACACTAAAATTCGGATTTCTAATGCACATTCACTAGCTTGATGGTCAAATTGTTGGAAAAGGCGTATTATGGCGGACGACTCGGAGCAAGTCGCTGGTAAAGCCCGCTTTTGTCGTACATGCATGATCGGAAGCTATGGCAAGAACAACTCAGCAGAATTCGAACGAGTCCGCGAATCTGTTACCTGCAAGCTCTCACACATACAATGGGAATGGGAACACGTCTTCCATCAGCATCACACAAGCCAAAGCCCGAGGCTTGAGAAACAAGCACTTTCCCGGCCCCGGGACTTACGATGAACACATTCATGTCGACGACGTCCAACTCTCCAAAGCAGCGCATGCTCTGGAAAGGCAAAACCATCCGCACGAAATGCTAGGACCATGGATGGCTTCCTCGATTTGCGGTAATGATATTCTCAGCTCTTGCTTTTACTCCATTGGCCTGGTGACAAGTTACGCAGGGCAGCTTGCCCCCCTCTGTTTTTTATTAGTGGGCCTTATCTTGTACCTTTTCCGGTCTGTGTACGGGGAGGCCATAACGGCCATTCCTGTCAATGGTGGAACCTACACCCTCCTAATCAACACCACCTCAAAAGCCGTGGCTGCCGCCGCCGCTTGTCTGAGCGTGCTGGCCTACATAGCCACCGGGGTGGTGTCGGCGGTGACGGCATGCAACTACCTGCACGCAGTACTGCCCGACTTGATCGACGTCCCGATCGCCGCCTGTTGCCTCCTTTTTCTGTTCGCGCTGGTGGTGGGGATGGGGCTGAAGGAGAGCGCAGGGGTCGCGATGGTTATATGCGCCGTGCACGTCCTCACTTTCTTCGTCCTCCTTAGCCTTGGTTTTCTGTACGTGATTTTCAACAATTTGGGCGAGCTACCCGCCAACCTTCTGCTGCCCTTTCCTGATGTAGCTGTCACGACCGCAAAGAATGGAGGGGAGATCGAAGGCGCCGTGGGGGCCGTGGGCGAGGACATGCTGCCAGGGAGCATTGGGACCGCGCTCATCTTCGGCTGTGCCGCCGGGCTCTTGGGTGTGAGTGGTTTTGAGACATCGTCGCAGTACGTGGAGAGCCAGAAGCCAGGAGTCTTTCTCCTTACTCTGAAGTACATGCAGCAAGCCGTCTGTGTCTTCAACCCCCTGCTTTCCCTCCTCTCCATCGCCGTCCTGCCCGTCCCTGTCATCACCGCCTTTTCTCAAACGGTCCTTGAAAGAGTCGCTCACACCATAGGCGACTGGGTACAGGCCACCCTGGGGCTGGGTCCACACACCGGTCCGGGTAGCACAGTGGATTTCGGGAAGTTTTTGCGGATATGGGTGTCCTTAGACGCATTCGTGGTCTTAAGCGGGGCGGTTTTGACGGCCTACGTGGGCATCGACGGTCTACTTTACAGCATGAGCATGGATGGCTGCCTGCCCTCGTTTTTGTTGGCCCGTAATGCTTGGCGTGGGACGGACCATTACATCATTCTCTCGTACTTGGCGTTGGCCATCAGTCAGGTACGGGCACGTCAGACGTCGGGGGGAGGAATCGTGACACGATTATGGCAGAGCTTGAAAGTCCGAAGAAAATATCGCCTGAAGTTTTGAAGACAATGTCCAAGATTTAGTAAGATTTTGTGTGCTTATCACTCGTCCGTTGAAGGTGAGCTCCATAACATTTTCCTGCTCCTTCCGATCCAGGTGCTCCTCACGGGAGGGGACGTGGAGGCCCTTGCCGGAGTCTACGCCTTTTCTTTTCTAGGGGTGATGGCTCTTTTTGCGGCCGGGTGTGCCATGCTGAAAGTCAAGCGCTCACAGCTCCCCCGCGACGTGGTGGCGCCCTGGTCCCACGTGATCGGAGGGGGGGCGGCTGTCCTTCTTGCCTTCCTTGTCAACCTGCAAAGCCAGTCAGAATACCTGCTGTACTTCCTCTTGTACCTCGCAGGGGTAGGCATGCTGACTTTTCTCATGTTCCAACGCGTGAGACTGCTCAAAGTCCTGATCTACTTCTCCCCTCCGTCCGTCGCAGCCCTGCTTGTGGAAAAATTGCTGGCGCTGCGGTCAGACCGCGTGGTCTTCTTCTGCAAGGACCCCAAAGACCTCTACATTCTTAACAAAGCGCTCACCTATGTCCGAGCCAACGAAAGCACTGTCCACCACGTGACAGTGGTGCACTGCCGCGGGGAGGGAGTGGGACAAGAGGATGGGGAGGGTAAGGCGGGTGCAAAGGCAGTAGAGATGATCGACCGCATGTATCCAGCCATTCGGGTCAGCATGGTGCAGGTACATCGGGCCTTCACTCCAGAGGTGGTGGAAGCGCTGTCTAAGATCTTAGATGTGGGAAGAGAGCACATGTTCATATCATGTCCTGACGGGAAGCATCCGATTGACAAGCTGCGGGGTGTGCGCGTGATTACTCATTGATACCACCATGTACGGAGGATAACGTAAAGGCTGGAGGCACGTAGAGAGGGAATTTAGACTTTACCCGGCTGCGCATATTGTGTATGAAGTTCAGTATTTTGAAAGCGGATGGCTTGTGCCATGAATGAGAGCAACAGATCTTATACGCGTTTGAGATGGCTGCTGGTTGCCACAAGAACCACGCTCACCCAACTTGAGCCTTGACAATGAGTTTCTATTTTTTGCGTTCAACAGGTGTACTTTTCGCTCCTAAGTGAGGGCCGTAAACTCCTTTCTGCATAGCTTGCTTTGTCCGGAAAATTGGCATTTCGATAAAAATAATGGCTCGGCCATTTTGAACAGTTCTTCCAAAAAAAAGTTACGGTTATGTATAAATTTTGCTACCGCGGTCCGAGGTTCCAGCTGCCTACAACCAATATTAACACCGTGCAGTGTCAAGTTCTTTCGGATATATATAATTTATGCTTGCACGTACGTCAAAATTGTATTTCCTGGAGTACATTTAATAACTAGGGCTACATGACTGCCCCTTCCTCACCGGAAAAAGTCTTTCGGCTCCAAGCCTGTCTGCGCAATCTTCTTTTTAAGAACCGCCAACTGCTGCTTGCTCGACTTGGGCCACTCGAAATGCGCCAAGGAGATGACGGCGGACCACTGCCCTCCCAGGTGCAGGGCCTGGTGCTTGATCTTGGTGTCCCCCGTCGGGCGCTGCGGCTGGTTCACAAAGAAGTGGGACGGTCCGTCCACTTCCAAGGCCACTGGTCGCACCCTCCTTCCCCCCCTCCTGTCCTCCCGCGCGCCCTCCGCGTCTTCCCTACTACTCATTGGCCGAGGGTGCAGCGCCACGTCCACGGTCACCACCTCGTCCTCCCACTCCCCGGTACAATAGGCGCCTCCGTAGCGGAGGGTCGATTCCACCTCCATCTGCAACCGGGAGGACCGCACAGGGTCCACCCAGGCGCCCAGATCCAGCCAGACTTGGTCCACGCACAGGCGAAGCTTTGCGAAGGCGGACAAATTCAGGTCGTCATTTGACACCGCCAGGGGGTAGCAAGGGCTCAAGGCAGGGGCAGGGCGAGAAACAGACGCGAGCGAGGGTGTCTTGGCAGCGCGCCTCCCCTCTCCCACCTCCTTCCCTTCCCAGTCACCAGACGTCCCACTCGCCTTCTTTCCAGACTGTCCTACCTCCGGGTCGGAAAGAAAGAGCAAAGCGGTCCGAAGCAACCGACAGATCCGCACCAAGTTCTTCGCCTTGCCCTCCGAAAGCACAGGACCTTGCCCGAATCCCGCTGCGGTGGCTTCCGCATGAGCGCTGGCCAGTCGGTCGATCGCCGCTTCCACGAGCCAGTGCCGTAATTTTTCACGACTCGGGTCTCCCAGCGGGCCCAGGACCGCGAGCGCCCACAGACCCATCGAGAGCGATTCGGGGTGCAACGTGTCCTTCTCCATGGTCAACAACCGCTCCTCCATCAAGCAAGCCAGGCGCCCCAGCTCTTCCTCTTTGAAATCATAGTCCAATCGCGCCAGGCCTGAAATCAAATGGGCCGCCTGTCCGAAGGTCTGCGCCTCTGCGCGGCTGCGGCATGAGAATAGAAGCGCGGAGAGAAAAGAGTCGTCCGGCCGGTACCGCAGCTTGGCCAAGTTGCCGACGACCGCCGCACAGTGCCCGGGCGACAGGTCTGGGAGAAGCGCTCGGGTCCGCTACCAAAAGCATGTGGAACGCGCGGTCGTTGTGGAAGGGGGGCAAGTGGGGGGCCCGGGGACCGGCGGGCACTGTCCGTTGCGCCAGCCGATCCCAAGCCGCCGCCACCGTGACGCCGTCCAAACAGATGGAAGGGAGGGACTCGATGGTGCGTAGAACTTCGACCTTATCACTTCGACCGATCAGACTGGTGATGGTGGACGTGGCAGTGGCGGAGGCGACGTGAGCGTCGGAGAGAGAGAACGGCGCGGTCGTCTTCTCCAGGCTGGAGCCCCCGGGGAGGCCATCATCTGCGCAATCCCCTTTGGTTCGTCCCGCCTTTTTACGCCCGAATAGCTGCGATGTGTAGAACTTGTATGATGACGACGCTGTGGCCGAAGCGGTCGAAGTTGTAATAAAAAGAAAACCTATTTGCAAGCGAGTAATTCCCATCAGATCGGAAAAAGAAGCTTCAAAGAATTCGAGACGCTCCCGATAAGCATTGCACCATACGGCCTAGTAGTCACGTCGCATAATGCATGACAACAATTTTTCCACAGCTGACAAATATGCTTTTTCGTGGCGTGTGTCTTGTGCCATAAGGGAGTTCAAGTGCAAGCATGCGCATGGCCTGTTTCTTACCTCGAGACCGATGTGGGGACGCACAACTATACACGGGCAGCAGTGACGCAAGAATAAGCCCGACACCCAGGAAATCAAGCGCTCTGGTGGAGATCCGTCGTATACACGAGACACCGAGTTGCCTTTCCCGCAACGGCAAAACGCGCATCTCTGCTTGATCCTCCTCCCGTGGTCGGAGAGCTCAAAGCGCACGTCAGACCAAAAGGGACATGAGAACGCTCCCGCGCCGGCTGTCAATCGCAAGACGCCGAGCCTGTAGCTCCGTGGACCGTTGAGACGTGAGGACTTGGGGCTTGAGACAACAGAATTGGACATGCAACCCCGGAAAGAGTTGAGGCTGGGGCACTGGGGGATGCCCTACCACGGTGACGCTCGCCCCCGAGAAGCATTGCCAGCCCCACGCTTGGCGCCCGGGGAAAACGAGCCTGTCGGACGGTGCCGGACAGTTCCTGGTCCTGGATGTGCAATTGTTGAAATTTTTAGTCCAGTTATGTTGTGATGATTGGTATCTCGGGGTCACCTTTCACATCTTCCTGTACAGGGCCTTTGCTCTTCCATACGCGACACCATCCAAGACTGCTCCTCTATCAGGACCTGAAAGCAACTCAAGTATGGCAAATGCGAATCCTGGGATAAGCACGGGTTTGCCCAGACCATCTTCTTACAACAGTGCTCATAGCAATGTCCTCGGTGATGGCCTCTACACGCAGGAGAAAGTGAAGCATTTGGAGGAGTACTTGCAGCTGCAGGTGAGTTTTAACGGAGCGTTTGGGGCAATGGCAGACGTCATGTCAAGCATCACACTTACCTTGTTTTAATATTGTTTGAAATATTTTGTTAGGTGAAAGAGGGATCGTACGACTTTGAGGCGAACAAGTCGTTGCTTAAATTGTACCTGCTCTATCCCCCGCTCGCCAATAATGAAAATGTGGAGACGGTAAGGCGGCCACCTGTTTTCGATCGATGCCTGTGAGCTTGATGGGACAGTGTAAATTGCTCCAAAATGCTGATTGCAATCGGCAAACCCGATGAAAGATTTGTCGCGATAGGGAAGGCAAGAGACATATTTTCACGTTATGATCCCTTCTGACATCCCCACCTAGATTTTGCTAAAAGCGTTACTGAATCTTCCGGCGACGGACTTTACCCTTCTGCTTTACATCCTTCCTGAGAAGCTTCAGACTGATGTAAGTTTGGCGGAGGGAAATACGAAATCGGCCTTGTGGAGCATGTGAGTGGCACGTTTCCTTCACACATCTTTTATACCTGTGTGCGCTATTCTAGGAAAACGTCCTGACCATAAAGGATGCAGCGGAGGCCCTGGAAACGGCAAGATATGCAGATTTTTGGTCCATTCTCAACAGCAGAGCGGCAGTTTTTTTAGCTATCCCTGAGTGGAAAGACGACATTCGAAAAAGTAAGTGCTTTGTGAGATGTTTTCTTTTTCTTCAATGTTCGGATGATGCAAAGGGAAGATAGACTTGTGTGTACGGCCGTTCAATCTCAGAACTCAGACCCTCATTCCTACACCTTTTATAGTCATATTGACAGTCCACGCTGCCACTTACAAAGCGGTAGATAAGGCTCATGTCTCTGACGGCGTTGGATTGAGTGGAGATGAGCTTGACAGCTTCCTTACGGCCAATACCCCTGGGTTGGTGGCCAAGGTGGAGGTAGACCGGGTAATTTTTGCTCCTAATAAAGAAAATCAACCGTGGGTTCGAAAATACAAAGAGAAAGTGGATTTACAAAATATGCTTGGTATCTTGAACCGATTGGCAGCGTGAGGAGCTATGGTTGAGTGTTGAAAATGATGAGTTGTTGCTTGTGTATCGTCGTCTTGTCTTTTAGAAAAACACATAAAATGAAGGAATTTAATGCAATGCTTCAAGCGCTTCCTTTAGTGCTTGTTCGATCACATTGATTACGCACATACCTTTGTTTTGGTAAGAGACGGTCACACGTATTTAAAAATTACATTAAATCCCTGCATGATCTTGGAAGCAGTTGTTGTCTCCATACACTTCTCACAGTCAATTATCCTACAGTTTGTACATTTTTGGACCACACTTATTTGTAAGGGTAATTTTTAGCCTGTCCTCCATTTATTCTTCTCGTGCGAATTGACTTGTTTATTTTTAACCTCCTCACCCTCTGCCGCTGGCGGTTAGGTCGTCGTCCCCCCTCTTCTTTCTGCTCTTCCATCTCGTCATTGGTAATGTTTTCCGCCTAATGCTTGGTAGTTGTTTTTCGTTCTTTGCAGGTTATTGAGAAAGTTGCAGAGCCTCCTTCTCACGTGAGATCTTGCTTTCTGGTGTCGTCTTTCATTGTAAGAGCAGCGTCTTCCATTCCGAAGACATCACCCACCGGCTCTCATTATATCAGAACTTAAGCTGCGAGGGCATATACTCAGCGTCTCACTCCTTTCCTGTAAATTAAGTGATAGGGTCAACACGCGTGGATCCTTGTACAGACGGTTGACATGGATGTAGACGTCGCTGCTTTGCTGCAGGAGGATGACGAGGACACGAGCCGACCCCCCCCCTGCCCCTGTCAATCCCACGTCCGCCCCCCCCCCCCTTCTACTTGCTCCTCGGCCGGGCGGAGGTCCGCGTCCTGGGCTTTCTCCTGGGTACTATAGCAGTAATGCGCGGTCCGCTCCTTCAAGCTTTCCCACAGGGTATAATCCATCCCAAATGCAGCAGTTCCCTCAAGCTGGGCAAGCTCAGGGCCAAGCACAGCGGCAACAGCAGCAACAGCATCCAAATTTTCAACCACAGCCACCACCGAACATGACAACACCATCACAACAGCGACAGGCCCTGCAGCAATCCTATCACATCCCAGCGCAAGGCTTCCCTTCCCAATCCCAGCCGCAGCAGCAGCATCAACAGTCTCTGCGCCATCAGCAGCAGCAGCAACAACAACATCAGCAACGTCAACAACAACAACAACAACAACAACAACAACAACAACAACATCATCATCAACAACAACAACCACCACAACTACAACAACCACCACCACCACAACAACAACAACATCAACAATATCATCAACAAAACCAACAACAACAACAACAACAACCACAACCACAGCAACAGCAACAAGAGTACCAGCAGCAGAAGCAGCGACAGCACTTCCAGCAGCAGCAGCAGCAGCAACAACAACAATACCAACATCAACAACGTCAACAACAACAACCCCAACTGCAACAACCACAACAACAATATCATCACCAACACCAACAACAACAGCAACAACAACCATCACCACAACAACAACCACGAAAACAACAACAACAACAACAACAACAACAACAACCACAACAACAACAACAACAACAACAACAACAACAACAACTATTGCAGCAACGGCAGTTATCGCAGCAGCCGCAACATTCACAACAGCCAACGCAACAGTCGCAACCACAACAGCATTTGCAGCAGCGTCCACTCCACCATCAACAGCAGCATCAGCTTCAGCAGCAACACCAGCCAGCGACACCTCAGGTGCAGCTCCAGCAACCACCAGGCGCCCCGGCAGTCGGCTCACAGCAGTCCCTTCGAAGGCCAGCGCCATCCCAAATCGTTCAGTCGTCTCACCAGCAGCAAAGCTATCCACAGCAACAGCAATCACCGTCGCATCAACATCTCCAACGCCCTTCACAATACCAAGACCCCGCCACGGCCAACACTACGAACACGCACCAGAGCGGCAACAGTAGTGCTAACACGGCCGGCACGGGTAGCGGAGGGCCTCGAAAGGCGAGTTTTGCAGAATGTCTCTATCGGACCATGTTGAAAATGGACACCGAGAAAAAGGTCTCGATTCAGGAGGCTTTCCGGTATTTCAAGGCACACCCTAAACTGCCTCACGTGGAGGTTCAACAAAAGTTAGTCGAATTGTTAGGCAAAGATTTTGTGTCGCGCGCGTGGAGGGAAGCGCGGCGCTTATTGGAGCAAGCGGGGGGACAGCGGGGGGATGGGGAAAGGTTTTCGCCGGACAAGCCCCCGTCTTCCCGACAGCAACATCAGCTACCACACCAAGAGCAGGGAGCAGCCCGGGCCCCTCTACAGCAGCCACAGGGGGGTCAGGTGGTGGAGGCCTTGGATGATTTGGATCTGATCAACGCCCAGCAAGCAACGGGGGAGGATATTGAATCCGATATCACCAGGGAGGCGGACTTGGAGTGTATCGTGCGGGAGGAGGACGAAGGTCTCCTGGAGCACATCCAGCCTCTGCGTATGCTGAGTGCAAAGGAGGCAGAGACCTGGGAATTCAAACATGTTATGGACGGAGAATTGGTTCGTAAAGCTTTGAGGAGGGCGGAACGTAGGGAGGAAGAGAGGCTGAGTGCGCGTACAGTAAGATGTGCAAATGGAGGGGAGAAAGGCAAACTCGGGATGGGCGCAGAGGATCAAGGGAGAAAGAAATTGGTGGGGGAGGGGAAGGGCAAGGTGGAAGAAAAAGAAAGGCAAGAAGAGCCCGAGGAGGACGAGTCCTTGGGCAGGGCGCGTGCGGTGGAGGCTTTATCCCGAGCGTGCCAGGACTATGCGACGGGATTATTGGAAGACTTGGTGCGGCTGGCGAAGCAGCGGGAAAACGAGGACGTGCGACATTTGGTCCGTGAGGGGGCGACATTGGGTGCGCAAGAACCCATGGTTGTCAGGTTTCTGGCTCCCTACGAGCTACCGGGAAGGAAGAATGCCGATGAGAACGAAGCGGAAGAGGAGCAGGAGCAGCAGGGGCAGGGCCAACATAGAAATGGAGAGGCGACAGAGAGTTTGCGGCCCGAGGAGGGTCATATCCTAAGGCGTACGGACGTGGTTCGATATTTGGGAAGAAAGCAGAGGAGGGGCAGGCGGCAGGGGCATGATCGGTTGATAGACATGTTGGCAACCACAAACGTGAAGAGAGGGGAGCTCAGCCGAGGCGCCAGCGGACAAGCACATCTCCGGGGGCCGTCGATTAAGGGGCGATACAGCTGAAAGTGCACAGCACAGCGTATACACGTCCATGGTGCGACAGGTCGTACGGAGGCAAAAATAGAAAATGTCGACAGTGATAAGAAAGCAAATTATTGAACTCGACAATGATATGATGTTGTTGAGAAAGGTGCATTTAGTTTAATTTCACTTTTGGCAGGGACTTTAAATGCCTCCTTGCGATGTGTTTATTTCTACGCGGAGACATATTCAATCTCGACGTGACCTTTGGCTTTCTTAATAAGAAATGAATGTCATGCTGTCACAAAGGCGAGACTTGTGGGAGACAATCCTATCGCGCATGCACCAAGCATCCTAGCAATTAGTACTCAAATCTCAGCGTGCATCTCTTTATGCAATTTTCACTCTTGACTGTCAAATGGATTTGGCCCATACACAAAATGACATTGCCATCTCTTTTCAAAGTGTTTTTCAGAAGCCCCTTTCCTCCTCTTGTCTTTCCTTTGTGTCGTCTCCTGACTGCCCGCATGCACCTCCCTTATGATCTCGTCCATGAATTTTTCCTCTGGATCCACTTTTCCCGCGTTGTGAAGGCCTGTTCCTGCAAACTTGTGTCGTGCCTTTATGTCACCCCTCCCTGCCTTTTCCCCGATCCGCGCCCCCCCTTGTACTCAATCCCCATAGATCGGCTCCATGCGATCCGGCTCTGGCTCCCCTCTCGCGGCTCTTTCCTCTTTAAATCCTTCATTGATCGCCTGAACATGCTCACGTAACTGTTGTTCTTCCGGACATAGCCATCGGCAGCTGTCTTCCCCGTCACCAAATCGAAGACTTCCTCCGTACTCGACTGGAATCTGATCCGCTTCCACAAATTCGTTTATCGCCTTGAAAGTCCCGGATTTGCTGACGATCTATTAAACAAGATGCAAAACCAAAAAGCGGCAATGGACTTTTTTTAAAAGACACAAACAGCACATGTAACAGCACACACATTTTAGAATATAGGAGAAGAAGAGAGGAAGATCTCATCCCCTATTCCTGCTGTGATGCACCGAAAGGATAGAATGGGTTACCTTGACTTTCTGCTGCGTTGTCTCGTTAACGAGAGGTCGTATAATTTTCCAAACGAAGGAGAACCAACCCGGGCAATTGCAGATTATGATGACGCGGCACCGCTCTGGGTAGTGCTCCTAGAGGAATCAGCAACCAGTGGGTTGAGGTCATGAAAGGTGAACGCATCATTTTGGCTTTCGGTTGATCGCAAGGCGATTACAACTTTTCCTACGGGTTTAAACCGCTGTATGTGACGCGCTATCGCTGCGCAATCTGTACATTACCTGCATGACATGTGTGGCTCTTCGAATAAATTCCAGCGGATCTCCAGCGATGTCCCCCAGCGACAGACCCTCCACGTCGAAGATTGTGACCGTGCGAGCAGTCTCGCGCGGATGCAACACCTTGAACACGAACTAAATACCGAAAAAAGAGGGAGGGCGTGAGTTCTCCGCCACTTGTACACCCAAGTTTCAGCGAAATCCGATAAGATAGATTGTTTAATAGAAACAGGTGCGTGATTGAAAAGGCACCTGGAGCCCGTCCGATCGGACTTGTCTCCTGCTCATGCGAGCCGGAAAGACCTACCTCTGTGGAGTGCACATAGTTGTACACCATCCAGTCTAGCCCCACCTCCTTGGCCTTGGCCAGGTCGGTCTGCCCCGATCTCTCGTAGTACACAGGGTTCCCGTCCCTGGCGGTTCCGCAATAAAAGGCCGGTAGTGCCTGCTTGACCAAATCAAAGTACGGATGCTCGCGTTCCAAGATTGTATCTGTCCCAAAAGTCTTGCGCCAGGCCAAGGTGATTCTCCATCGACGCTCAGCCTCGGCCATGTCCCCAAAGCAGCCATTGATGAAACGGTCAGGGATGGGAGGGAGAACGTTGGCTTCTTCTTCCTCAGCGTTCTTGCCGCGGCGGCTGTCGACCACGTAGTCGTCGACGGAAATTTCTAATACCATTGTGTACCCGTGATTACTGTTCCAAGAATTGTGGTTCTGCAGATATACCTGCAGCTGTGGACACAGAGCACGAAGCAGGGTGAAAGCCACCGGGACCAGGAAAAGCAGGCGTTCCACGTAATGGAAGCATCCCGGACCTTTTGCCATCCCTTGTCCATCCTGAAGGTTCCATCCCATGGACAAAGCCAGAAAGACGGCAGATAATGAGGAAACAAGAAATACTTCTGGCCGAGAAATCGGTGTCGCGGGGGCTGCTCCGGTCTTTGCCTCAAAACTAGCTCTAAGCGTGAGAGGTAGCATAGCAACCTGGTCGCTCAGACAGCTAACTCGCGCGGGTAAGGTATCGCCCACCTCGCAATTCCTCAGTACCTCTGTGTTTACCTCTGCCGAATCTCCATTGCTTAACAAGATGCACAGTGTCTGGGAGAAGGGAGGCGGAGAGGAAGCCATCGGATCAAGGGGCAGCCGGAAGTTTTTCCCGTACTGATACTGCGGCGCTTTGGCTAAGACCACTTCCTCTCCAGCCTCACCCTTTTTGAGCGTAACGACCGAGACTAAAGGCGGTTCTTTGTCGTAATTGTGACCATGGGGCGAGAAACTCAACCCAGATAGGGTCTCGCGCCGACACGTGGGGCGCGCTTTCATAGCGCCCTTCAAGGCTGACACCCACGCGCGTGCCTCCTCCGGCGATGACGCTTGGAAGATGCGATGAACTGAATCTTGATGGCAGCAGACCTCGAAAGCATCTCCACGCGATGATGGGTTGTCGGGTAAGATCGCACAAAGGTCCACCTTTGACATGTCATGAAGATTAATGTTTCCACGCTCGTCTCCGAACAGATCGTAACCATCCTCGCGCTTAAACCAATGAAGAGCTATGCTCGTCAAGATGAGAAATCGTCTTTTAGGCTTATCAAATGGTCTGTTGGGATTCCTCTTGAGCAGATTTCCAGTCTTTAAGACCCCGAACGGAGGGCCTCTCAGCTGCTTTGTGGGGGAGGAAGACGTTGGTATACTTTGGGTGCTCGATCCTCCGACAGGATAGGTCGTAGAGCCTGCCGCAGAGACAACCTCATCCGAGCAAACATCCGGTTTTATGAGCACCGGCGTTGCAGTGGCTGCTGTTCCCGGTGCTTCCAGAGGCGAGCCGGAATCCGGCATGCTTGTTCTATGCCAAAAGTATTCCTGTTGCAGACAAACAGCAGGGCAGAATGAGACGGTGAATGTACTGAATCAGCAAAGAAAGATAATTTTGGAAGAAAAATAAATCGTTCACTCGTATTCTTCTTGAACATTGCCGTCCACGATTCACGAGCTTGAGGGTGTATTGCGATTTGCTTAAGGTCCATTTTCACGATGCTTTGCTATTTGACGGGGTACCTCAAGCACTACCGTGCAAATTTTTGTGCCTTGAAGTAGGAAATTATATTGATATATACCATTCTCTGCCGTTGAAAGGTTCACTGGCGCGTCTAATCCACACACACCCCGTACCCGAAACGGCTTGTCCACGCAGTTGTAGGCCGGGATGCCGACGAGCACCTGAATTCAAAGCCCCAAAAAACTTTCGTCTTCCAAAAGAGCATGGACTAAAGATGATTTCGTATCTCATTGATGCATCGACTTCACTTCATTCCACGCAAAGTAGTGCGCCATATATGGCTGCCGTTACGGCCTGCCAGTGGCGAGCGCTCAAGACTACCCGGCACTGGCAAGACTGCAGGAAATCCCGCGCCATTAGCTTGCATTATGCCATTCATGACTGTCAGACAAAAATCAACTATACTTCCGCTTCCTATGTCGCGTTTTAGAGACGGATTGGCTATAATTCAGGCCATTTGGGGCTTGGGGAGTGCCTAAACCGCGACTCTCGCCTTCGCCAGCTTCAAGCTCTCTCAAGCGAGCAGAGTTTAGGACTCCGAGCCACGCGGGAGATGCCCTTATTATACATCAATTGCGATTCTTTTCTTCACTTTCAATTCAACAACTAATAACTCTTCGTTTTAATCCCTACAGTCATGTTTGTGACTTCAACAAAGCCGCTAGATGTTCTAGGGAAAGTGATAGTGAGTTTCTTATTGGTTTCTGCTGTCTTCTATGGCTTTTTCCTCTTGGACATCGTCGGCCTCAAAAACAAAAGGCTTCGCGCCTCTTGGGCGCTAAAAGCTCTTTCAGTTGTGCATGCGACTGTAGTCGCGACGATGAGCATCTGGGCTTTGTTCTACGAAAAAAACATGCATGAAATAACTACTGGCATCCTCCAACGCGACGCGGCATCGGTGCGATGGCCTCTCGTTCATGCCCGTTCCGACGTGGTCGCCGTTGCAGCTCCTCTCACATTGGCATATTTCCTCTTTGATTTGGCGCTTATTCCCGTGTGGGAAGGTCGATTCGCGGTAAGTGAGGGTGCGAAAGTTATGGCTTGGTCTGATATACAGAATTTGGGGCCAATGCCGATGAATGTTCTGCAAAACGTGCGGATCAGCAAGAAAAAAATAATGTCATGCTCCAGTAAACACTATACATCCTCTTTTTGCTTTGTGTCTATCATTTATTGCCTAAAACAGCAACAGGTACTCATCTTTTTACACCACGGTATCTCCATCGTCACGTGGCCGTTCGGGATCTGCCATCCCGCCTGCCATTACTTCCTTCTTTGCTGTCTGAGCATGGAGTTTTCCACCCCCTTCGTCCAGTACCGATGGTTTATACTGCAGAGTGAAGATCTGGGGAAAAACCATCCCCTGTACATCTTTAATGGTATCATTATGACCATTGCCTTCGCCCTTTGCCGGCTATGTCCCATGCTGCCACTCAACATTTGGGCCATCCTCGTTTCGGCTCCTCATTCCGCTGAGTCGGGCCTGCCCTGGACGGTGCGAGCAGCGAGCAGCGTCCTGGTGTTGCCCAACCTGCTGAACGCCTACTGGGGATACATCATGATCAAAGGGTTGACGAAAGTGCTTTTTTCTCTGGGAAAGCCATGCAAAGAAGCGAGCAAGGCTGGTCGTCCGGACAACGTCCTTAAAATGGAGAAAAGTACTGAAGCCTCGTCTCCTTGGCTCCCGTCGCCCGCAGCCAAGAGGCCGTCACAAGCACGGGCAACGGCACTAGCGACGCCCTCAACTCAAGGCTGTGAGCAGGGCCTGAAGGCGGCCTGACATGTATTTGCCAGAAAACGTCGCCACCAGATTTGCGAACATTACACGGCTTGACCTGATTGCCGAAGGCGAATTGCGTTGTGAGATTTCAACTAGCTTTTCCTGGACTCTACTGGTGAGTGCAGCTCTCTCCTCCGCACGACAAACGCAGTACCTCAGCAGCATGTTCAGAGACTCAACATGCACTACTTTAAATGAAAATCGGTGAAACCTTCATCCATAAAAGCCGTTCAAATGTATCCTGCAACAAAAAGTATGCTGAGTCCGGCGGGATCAGTTTTTTTCCGGCTACTTCAAAAGAATGACTAAATGGGTAGATTACGCTGGGGACATCATCATGTCAACACACCTTTGACTCGCGCTGATAGTGTACGGGACCTTCTAATCCGTTTCTATGTTTAAAAAATCACGAATATAAGCATTTTATTGAACGCACATACGCGGAAAAGTTTACAATGGCTGCCGTCTTGTCCCTTTCAAACCGTCCTAGATACACAAAAGGAGCAAAGCAAGATGTTGATAGCGGAATGAGGAATGTCTTTGAGATGATGACGCAAAACGTGACATGAACTCATAGTGGCAATTTGATTTGGAATGGGCCGCGGAGGTGATTGGACGCCGGGTAGACTAGACGAGACAAGCAAGGGCCTTGAAGGCCACTAAAATGCTTTCTCAACATTTTCAACACTTAGCCACGTCGTGCATGCTTCTATATACTCAGGCCAATTTTTATTTGGGCCTCTTGAGACCAGGGCCTGTTCGAGAAGGCATAAAAGATGAAGACTAGTTGCCTATACGGCTGCTTCAAGTCCCGCGAATCCCGCAGTCCAGACGTTCTTTCACGTGACTCGCCTTTGCAAGAAGAAAGAGATCAATCTTTTGAATGTCGCCACTTATCATTGAGATTCTCCTACTTTGACATATCACAGGGCCTTTGGAACGCGCCTTTGCCTGGTCTACATCTTTTTTGCATGCGGACTTCCACGAGAAGTCGAAGGTTTTCCTCCCGCCTACTCTCGCCTGCGCTTTTTGTACTGTCATCCACAATAATGTACCGAAGGACATGCGGCGCAAAGTTTTTGTCATTCCGGAATATGGGGTCTTGCGGTCAAATTGGATTCCTGTTCTCTAATACCAAGCTCTTCGCCTCCTTCTCACTCTGTCGGCCCTTTTCCAGCAGACGGCGTCCGCGGCCTTGCACGTCAGATCCTCATGTAGATAAAAGTGATAGCATTGAAGTTCATACAAGTGAGAACAAAATCGCGTCTCCCTTTAGTAGTGAATACCACTCCCCGGTTATGTGGCGGGAGGTATTGGAGCACCTAGTTACCGACACTCGAGGTCTGTACCTCGACTGCACTTTGGGGGGTGGAGGGCATTCTGAGGCCATTCTCACTCGCCTTGAGGAGCCCGGAGGGAAAGTCATCGCCCTCGATCAAGATCCTGACGCCCTAGACTTCGCGGGCAAGCGCTTGGAGCAGGAAGTGGGCCGAGGAGATTCAAGGCACTCAGGGCAAATTTCCGGGCGGCGACTGATGTGTTGCTCTCCGAGGGTCTCATCACGCCGGAAGCTGCCGCGGGGACGGAACCTGGCCTTTTTCAGGTAAAAATGCGAGAGGCTTGGGGTAAAGAGGGTAGAACCCTTTGGAGTCATGTTAATTTTCCTCGTCGCTGCACATATCTCCAGGCATTCTACTCGATCTCGGGGTCTCGTCGCACCAACTTGACGAGGCTGCGCGGGTAAGTGCATGAATTACGCTTGTGTGCGCGCCCATGGCTGACGTATGATATATTCTCCACGGGCATGTACGGGCAATATTGACCACTTGACTGTCTCGGATTGCAGGGTTTCAGTTTCCGCGGAGACGGACCGCTGGACATGCGCATGCAGGTATGGAGGCCTGAACCGCCGCACTCTCGCATCCGTATGTCTTTTCCACTGTGTATCCTTAGGGCCTTGGAGGCTATGCCGGGCACTCATCTTCCCCCTGCATCTCTTTCCTTCAGGGTCCCATGAAGCCGCCAACCTCAACGTCTTCCTCCTCGCCGCCCTCCGCGTTATCCGCGGGTGACATCGTCAACACCTGGGAGGTAGGGGCCCTGAGCAAAGTGCTCAGAGCCTACGGAGAGGAGCCTCGTGCCTACAAAATAGCTAGGGCCATCGAGTCTTCCCGACCCCTGAAGTCCACCACAGAGCTCAGAGAGGTGGTAGCCAAATGCGCACCGTATGCAGGTATGGGATGGTCAAGCAACTAGGGTTCGGGTCGACACACTCAAAAACCAGAGACTGGCGGAGTGAGTACTCTTGCTGGTATTATTTACTTGTCTTTCCGAGCAATTCGATCTTTAAACGTCCCACTCTCACTTTTCCCGTCACCCTCCATGTGCACGCCACACAGAAAGACCAAAGGTCTTGGCCCGGGTTTTTCAAGGATTACGCATTGCTGTGAACGGCGAGGTAGAGGCCCTGGAGGCGATCCTCACGCAATCCACACGACTGGTCCGAAGAGGAGGGAGACTCGTAGTCTTGTCATACCACTCTTTGGAAGACCGTCCTGTAAAACGATTTTTGCGGGCAGGAAACAAGGAAGGCAGGGTTGAGCGGGACTTTTATGGCCACGAAGTGAGCACATGGCGGGCCGTAGCGCGGACGTCTATCCGCCCAAAGGAAGATGAAGTGAGTATGAACCCTAGGGCCAGGAGTGTGAGCATGCGGGTTGGCGAAAGGACAGAGTTGGGCGAGGCACAAGTTCGGGCGAGGGTGGACGCGCTACCGACTGTCACCTACACAAAACCAAGGCAGATACCACACATGGAAAAGTCTGAGAGCACGATAGTCTCGAACAACGGCGACGAGATGAAGGCAAGGCAGGAAGCCGGAGACCGAGGTGACGAACGGCGTGGGAGAGGGAAGAAAGGAAATGCCGATAGCGAGGATTCGGAAAACGAGGACAACGCCACTCAAAAAACAGAGTAATGGACAAAAAGGAAAGTACACAACGGAAAAATGACATCGTGCTCAAGCGACGACGCACGACCACGCGTTGTACGAACCGAAAAGCGCTATTTGCTTGAAATTGCAAAAATTAACCGGACTACGAATCTGAGGTGATTTGAAGGACATAGGATCGACAGATGCTCAGATTCACCGCCGCGTCTCGCCGGAAGCCTCTGGTTGCCTTTCTGGGCCGTATATTGTAGAAACCAAAAAGAAGCCCGGCCCCAAGCGATGATGCAAACTATCCATTCTAGCGGTACCAGCAGCCGTTGAATGTCAAGAATTTCATTTTGGCACTCATTGCTCGCACATAGGACGAGTAAATCCCGTAGGGGTGGGATAATGCGAAGTGGGAATACGGACGGGAGGTGACCACCAGAAAGAGCGACAGCGAGAACGGACGGTCAATGCCCGAAATATGCTCCGATGCCTCGAAAGCGCTGTTGACCACACCCGGTAATGGCTGCCATATTTGGCAATGAAAGGACAGATCAATGAGCTTGATATGATTGACCGATGCTTTAGAACCTTGAGAATTGTATTTTCCGCACCGACTCGGAGACAGATCGCTCGCCTCGTGCAGTTGCCCCGCCCCCGGACAAGAGATAAATCCGACTGAGCGTTCTTTTGCCTGCAACAGAGATCATAATCGATGGCTTTCTGATGCTTGGCATCTCGACACGACACAGAGAAAGCTTAAGTAGTTGTCAGAATAAAAAATGTCCAGTGTAGGATATGGCCAAGATCGTTGCCCTTTGGTCCAGTCGGTCACCTCGCCTTCCTGTCTCACACGTACTTTCTTGCGCATTGGCACAACACTGCACAGTACCTGAAATTTTCCTAATAGAGACCATTAAATACCGCGTCATACCAGGGCGTGGTGGAGTTTCGACGATGCCTACCACTTCTTCGGAACATAACGGGTCGCAGAGTCCGTTAAATGTCCACAGACGCGCTATCGTGTATGATTCAGTGCCACGCGCCGGACAGCGTGTCTCGGTCCCACCCGCGCTGGAAGACATGGAGATGAAAGCCCCTCTATACAGGCTGAGAGAGCGGCGGACGCCCTCGTACTTGCTAGGTAAAGTGTGCAGAATCGTGGTGGTCGCTTACTATGTCTTGTTGTTGATTGCATATATGGTTATATACCGACCCATCCTTTCTTATCATACAGCGTATAGTCATAGCGACGGTGATGACGCAGATCATGAGGTCGGTGGTCGACCTGGAGAGCGCCTCAAACCCTGTGCATGGATCGACCACAGACTTCCGAACAATCACACGTCTCGACTGCAGACTTTGGTGGGTGATGACGTAAGCGGTGGCGTGGGCCAAAATGGAGACAGGCCGAAACGCAACGTATCCAAACGAGGAGGCACTTGCACAGCGAATGGCTGCGTGAAGAAGAGTAGGGGGTCCACAGGGCGATGTCGTCGGCACGGAGGAGGCGTGAATTGTAAAATTTCAGGCTGCACCGGTTTCTCGCGCTTGGACGGAAAGTGTTCCGTACATGGCGGAGCGCAGATGTGTATCGTACCAGAATGCGATAAGAGGGCACGGTTTTTTGGTCGCTGCACTCGTCATGGAGGCTTCGTGAACCGTCGAATGGAGGGCTGCGAGTTGCGGGCTGTGACCAAGGGAGTGTGTGCCAAGCACGGGGGGAAGAGTGCTTGCCGGCATCCTGGGTGCATGCGGTCCGGACTTAAGTCTCGCCATGGATGGTGCCAAGGCCATGGCCGCATTTTTGACCATTTCCGACTGCACCATGCCCGGGAGGTGGAACGAGGCCTGCAGCAGGTGTCGTGCACGCACGTGGACCCCGGGCGAGGAAGTAGATGCGTGGAGACAGCCTTGACGAGCCGGGGTTTGCCACTTTACTGCCCTGCCCACTTGATTTTGGCTCATTGCGGGGCTGGTATCGGCTGTAAGGCGCCGTGTCACGCAAAAGGCCGCTGTGCTCGACACTTGAGAGAAGGTGCTGATGGAACCGAAACCCAGCGACCAGTATGCTCGAGCACGGCCGTGGGAGAGGACGGGGAGGGTCTCTCTGAGAAGTTCCAGGGATGGATTACTATTAATAATCACTCTTCCTGCGCGTCTTGCATGAAGTACCCGGTCGTAGCGGGAGGATGCAGTATTCATCCCCAGACAGCGGCGGAGATGGAAGGGGTAGCGAATCTGGTGGGAGGGGAAGAGCCTGCAGCGGGACAGAGTCAAGCACTGTGGCAGCACGATGACCAGGCTGGCGTGAAGGAAGGCGGCCAGGCTGGCGTGAAGGAAGGCGGGCAAGGTGCACTGGAAAGGATTAGTCTTGAAACCCCGCGGGCACAGGAGAGTGGGCCAAGCACGGGGACGTTTGCAGGCAGCCCGATGCCTGTAAGTGACTTGCTGAGTACCGGGGTATGGGCGGCCCCGGAGCCGGAGGGCCTAGCCTGCCTCGTGCTTGAGGGGCATGTGGTGACCGAAGGGATGGACAGTCGCGAGTGGTGTGAGGACATGGACCACAGGAACGGGAGGTCAGAGAGAGCTGAAAGCGATACTGGCGACGCCGAATTAAAGGGAGGGCGAGTACGAGGATACGTCGCAGCGAATTTCGATCTTGTCAAGAGGGAGCATTTTGACGCAGAAAGCTTTTTCTTTTCGGAGTCTCGCCACGCGCAAGTTGTCGGTGCGAAAGACGAGGAGCGCTTGGAGGCAACAAGCTCTCTGTACTTTGGAGGCATCTCAAGGTGCACACCCTTGTATGCCCCCTGTCCCTCTACCTCCACGTAAGTTATTGGTGGCACGCGGGACGACATCTCCTCCTATCGCAAATTTCTATGGAGGACTCGCCTTTTTCGGCGTTTTGGACGTACTGGCGTCCCAAGGTGGGCGAATTGCTCGATAGAAAAATGCGTGGCAGAGATGTGGGGATGGAAAGGAGAAAATCACAGAGTTTCGAAATAGAATGAGCAGGGGGAGTGAACCAACACGGCCGTCGTCGAGTTGTGTTACTAATCTGATAGAACACAAGCTGAAGCGAAAGCGGATATATTAAGACGTGTAGTTGTCCTTTGCTTCGTCCCGTCTTGGCGAGTGATCGCAGACAATAAAAGACAAAGGCGGAGGTAGACACGGGGCGTCATGTATGGGGATTCAGGCCACGCGAGGTCACGGACCGGATTGATTAGCATATTTTATGTGGACAATTGGGAAGCAGTGTACATTTCTCATAGTTTTCAAGCTCTGATTGTAATATTGATCATTAAAATTGAACGCGAGCTTCAGACAAACCACAAACAAGACGTCACATGATGAAAATTTGATGGCAACAAAGACGATGCCATGTGCGGCCGCAGAGGGTGGGTACCAGTAAATTAGGGAATAAGGCCCGAGAGTCACGAAGACCAAAAGCAAGATTGGGGAATATTTGACAAAAATGTATCGCCATACTCGTGAACTATAAATGCACCAAGCACGTGACAGGAATCAGACGTGATCATTCTTTGGGTCAGTATTTTGTTCATTATGGCATCCGGACTGTCATTTCGTGCTTGAACGCGTACGCGGCTTTTGCGACCCCAAATGGTCGACAGTTATCTCGCTCTTAACAGTTAATTACACATTTTCTCGTCATTGCTCATTTTTTGGCTCTCAACTTTCGATTCTCCCTTGTTCTTCCTCAAATGGGCGGGTCTACTACCGCCTCTGTCACCTCCTCCAAGTCCAAGCCAGCTCCCCTCAGCTTCTCAATCAGCAGGGCCGTCCGTCCCCGTTGAGAATCGCTTTCCTTCGCCCTTTGCCACTCCGCTTGGGACACCGACACAACAGCCCTCCATCTGTCCGAGCGGCCTTGTAAGAGCCTGTGCTTGAACACGGTGAAGCCCATGGCCTCGTCCGGCTGATTGCGAAAAAAGTGGTGCGGACCGTCAGCCTCCACAACCACAGGCAATCCTCCGTCCGTCGGGTAGATGACCATGTCCAGTGTGTAAGCTTCATCCTCCACTTCGATGTCGCAGCGCAAGCCCAAGCTTTTCGTAACAACAGCCAAGACGTCCCGGTGGAAATAAGATGTGTGCACTTCGTACTTCTCTCGCTGGATCTCGGCCCACTTCTTCTCGAGAAGAGAAGAGAAACGTTGGAAAAGGGCGGGATCGATCGGGTTGGCCAGCATTGTCAAGTAGCGGCATGTCTGCAGAAGTTGTCGGACACACATGACCATGGGCGGCTCCAAGGACTCGCCCCCGATCGTCGGAACCACCTCGTTGAACGAGGTGTAGTACATGGACGAGCGCTCGCCTGAGAAAGAGGTTGGCAAGATATCAGGCTGCTCGCCTTCAAGCCGGCGACAGGCTACCTCCACCATCTCCGTGTAGAACCCTTTCATGCGGGCCGGGTCGAGGGCGGAGAGCGACCAGAGTATGACGGCGATCGTCGACAGGTCCACGTAATTCTTTTGTTCGAGGATGACGTTCTTGAATGCCGCCAGGAATGAGCGCCCCGGAGTGTGGTTTAGATTAGCCAAGCCATTGACGGCTTGCGCGAGCTCGGCCCCGAAAATGAGTCCTTCGCAGGTGGCACATTCAAGCGACTTTTCCATCTCAAGCAGGAGCCGTGGAGAAGGTTTCCAATTCAGGCGGTTGAAGGCGTTCAACGTCATGGCCAGGGCTTGACTGTTCACTCCAGAGGCCACTCGCCGTCCAAACTCCATCTCATATGCCTCCATAAAGCCCGTCCCGGGAAAGAAGAGCATGCGGCCGTAGGCGTGGAACAAGCAAGCGAGCTCTTGCTCCTTGTACTCCGACAAGTGCCTGGCCGCCATCTGCACCGTCGCCCGCAGGTACTCTTCATCCGGCTTGCACCCCAGGCGCATCAGACCATTCACGACGTTCGACAATTCCTGTGTGGTGAAATAGCGCAATTTTGGCTGGGACACGTCCATGAACCGCAAGAAGAAGGCAGGGGCCGGCCGGTACGTCATCTTGCTCAAGCCGTTGATCAAATTGCCGAGTTCTTGCGTCTTCATTTTGTCCATTAAGACCATTCCGTGCTCAGCAAAGGCCTCCACAAAACGTGGAGACGGGTCATAGCCTAGGCGGCCCAGCCCGTGGATGGTATTAGCCACTTCTTGTGCGCGGTGCTGGCCAGCTTTTTGAATGACACAACGCTCTACTTCGGCGAAGAAAGCAGGGGACGGAACAAAGTCCGCCATTTTGGTGAAGGCATTGATGGTCATGGCCGACTCTTGGGTCTTGAATTGGGGTAAGGCTTGGATGCACGCGGCTTCGAACGCCTGCAAATAGCTGTCACTTGGACGGTAGCCGATGCGACTCATGGCATTGAAAGTCATTGAGAGCTCCTGGGGCTGGAATTGAGGAAGTTTGGGCTGGGAGAGAAGTTCAAAGCGGGCCAGATAGTCAGAAGACGGGACGTGGTCCAGCTTGCCGAAACCGTTCAATATGTTCGCCAGCTCTTGGGTGTTGCACGTCTCCATCAAGTCCAGGGTGAGGGCCTCCACGGCATGAAGCACCTCCGGGGGCGGGCGGTAGAGGATCTTGCTCATGCCGTTTATGACCATGGAGAGGCCTTGCTTGTCGAAGTCGCTGGCCTTCTCCAAAAAAACCTGGGAGAATGCGTCCCAGTAGGCAGGCCCTGGGGGCTCCGGCAGGTTGGCAAAGGCATTCACAATCATGGCCAGCTCCTTGGTGGTCATCTCCGTCAGCGACATTTTTGCCTTGTCTTGCAAGGCCCGGATCAGACCCTGCCATTGTCCCATTCTACGCGGGTCACGGAAGCGGGCCAAGCTGATCGCCGCTTGAGCGATGTCACGATTGCTAAATTGCTCCATTACCTGCTCCACCCGCTCCATCAAGGTCCCGAAGCCGGAAGACTGCAGCACAGTATCACGTTCGGAAGGCGGCGTTTTGCTTAAACGGTTCAATACCATGGTGCAATGCACGGAGTTGAGTTCACTCAAGTGGGACGTCACCACCTCCATTATTCCGTGATGCCCGCCCTCGTCCCCTGCGTTGCGCAAAAAGCTCGTTATTTGTTTCCCTCGATTCCATTCCCCACTGGGACGATGATAATCCGCATTGTAAGGCTGCCGTGGATTGGAAGGCCGCTGTATATTTGGCTTGCTCCGACTTGGCCCGGTCGAGGCATGCGCCTGGCTCTTCCCTCGCGGTTTCCAAGATGGTTTCCTTGCCTCTCGTGGTGGCCGCACTTCCTCCATCGCCGCCCCAGGCCTGGATCTGGCACGACGATTCACACCACCAATGCCTTTGATACCACTGGCGGTGTCATCTGCGCCTTCTCCCTCAGTGTGTCCCGCACCGTAGCCATCGCGAGTAGTCGCCCAGGAGGCTGCTGTCGCTCGAGACGTCGTCAATGGAGAAACGCCGCTTCCCCGTCTTCTTGACGGACTGATCTTCGTTAAACCGGGATTCAAACATTCATGTTTATAGTATTTAACTGGTACGACCCATGCATGGACGCATTGGAGCACAAAAAAGAGTAGGAGGAGGGAGGAAGCAACATGGAGGGGAAAGGCCGATGGTATGGCTGCAATTGGTCCCTCTCTCCTTCTAGGGCAAGACGCCCCGCTGGCACCGCAACTGTTTTTATGTCTTGATCGTCGCGGCATGGCAGCGCAGTGTCTTGCCTGCATGATATCAGAGAATTGTGGATGCGTCGATGAAATGAGACATGATGAGTTGCCTTCAAGGACGAGCTACGGCGGAAAGATAGCGGCTGGGGTACATTGAGCGCTCAGTGAGCAGCGAAGAAGTTAAAATCACCATTAGAGACATTTTATCGGTCAAACGTTACAAAATGCTACCTTGACGGATTACTTCATCATTTATTTTGAGTTTCGGGCCAGTTTTCAACGATAATAATAAGGTCCACGGTCTCCACCAGGTGCGACATGGGAGCCCCCGGCGGGGACTGGCTCCCTGGTTGCTCTGCCTCACGGCCGTGACGTCACGCCCCTCGAACGCCAAAGTGGCCCGCGCTTGAACCGCAGGGTGATTTCCCCATGTCCCTTTGCATGGTCGGCTCGTTTGTACCTAAGAAGAGAAAGATCGAGTGTGTCTACAAGAGTTATTTGAAGTAGAGCCCATCCATCATGTCGTGCCCTACGCAAATAACTGGGCTGCGAAAGTGTGAGCGCAAAAACGGAGAAGGCTAGAGAAAGTGTATCTTAACAGAGGAAACATATCGACACCATTTGGACGCATCATTATCATCATGTAGGTAGAACCTTATCGCGGACTTAGATTTCATGCTCGCATAATCGTAAATTGTATGTATGTATGTATGTCCGCATAACCGCAACACGTCTCTTGTGCTCGTCATTTCGCATAAGCTTTTTAATTGTCATCATGGACTGTCGAGTTTGGTTTCTGAAGCTTACAAATAAACAGGACGTAGCATAAAATCAAAGAAATAGACCTCAAAAAGTATCAGTAGACTAGCTCTTGGGAAGTCGATGTCGTGGCATGAGTTCCTCGCTCAAAAACCCCATCATCCGTGCCAAAACAAATTCGAAGAAAAACTATCAACAGAATTGAGGAAACCATCTCTTACTTTCCATTCAAGAAGTCAAAGGTCGTTATCGGTAAACAAATAAGACTGAAATGTCTTGCAAATGCATCAAATTTCCAAGACGAGTGACTTCACAACAAAATCGTCGAAGGAGGGGAGTTTATGTTGAAGAGCAAGCTTATAAATTGGGTTGTTCTCAGCCTACCCAGAAGAAGCCCATCTCGATAATTCCTTTGAATGATAGAGCTCTAATGGCGAAAAACAGGCAGCAAAAAGAAATGATAGTATTCACAGGCGATTCTTGCATCACAACATCCAGCGGATGATCATCTGATGAGTTTTGAAAATTTAAAATATCAGACGAGATCTTCGAAACGGTCTGAATGAGATGGGATTAAGTATGCACACCAACTTGATGCTGTCCAACATCAGATAAAGATTGTCTTATCACACCATGATCAACAACGTTTTGAAACAGCCTGTATTTCCATTATCGTGTTATTCACACAGCTCTTACCTTCATGAGGGCATGTTCTCCCCCCTCTGGGGCCGTCCCGTGCTCGTCGAAGAGATATAGATTCATGGCTCCCACAGAGGAGCCTCCAATCGTTGTCATCGGCTCTGGACCTTGTGGCTTAGGCGCTGCACATCGTTTGCATGAGATTGGGGTAAAAAACTTTATCGTATTGGAGGCTGGCTCCGAACCGGGTGGCCTGTCAGTAACGGCAACAGACGAGGAGGGCTTCCTTTGGGATATGGGTAAGTTTCTTCTACCTTTACTTCGTTCATTCAAATGTTTGCTTTCCATATCGTATCAATAAAGTAAATCCGCATCAAAGTGTCAATTCGATGGCTTTCTTGATTTTTCAATGTTAAAATTCACGATCGAGTCCTCATCCCTATCACGCAACTTAATGTCCAGGAGGCCATGTGATCTTCTCTCACTATAATTACTTTGACAAAGTGTTGGACCACATTGTAAGAGACTGGTGTAAGCGAGAGCGTGTGAGCTATATCTGGCAAAAAGGTCGATTTATTCCCTATCCTTTTCAGAACAATATCCACCGCTTGTCCGCGGAAGACTTTCACGAGTGCATAGACGGCCTCGTTGAAATGCAGCAGCAGAATATATCACGCCTGACTAAGCCACATACATTTCTCGAATGGCTTAAAAATAATTTCGGCCGAGGCATTGTGAACCTTTTTATGGCACCGTATAACCGCAAGGTTTGGGGTTACGAACCAAGTGAGATGAACGCTGCCTGGATGGAGGATCGGGTTGCTACCGTGGATTTGACCCGTATCAAGGAGCACAAAGGGAACGGTACCAACGACACCACTTGGGGTCCCAATCACACCTTTCGCTTCCCGCTGCGAGGAGGAACAGGCTTCATCTGGCGGAGGATCTACGAGGGAATTGACCTGAGCAAGTTTAGATTCAATTCAGAGATTGTGGCCGTGGACGCTGACAGGAAGCTACTTAGGCTCGCGGACGGATCGGACTTGCCGTACAGAAATTTGATCAGCACGATGCCGTTGGATCGACTGTGCGGGCTCGTGGTGGGGAGAGGCCTAGAAGACTTGCCTGCCCTCGTGCCACGGTTCCGATACTCCTCCACCCATGTCGTTGGGATCGGGGTGGCCGGCCAACCGCCCGCTCACTTGCAAGGCCAGTGTTGGATGTATTTCCCCGAAGACGATTGTCCATTTTACCGGGTCACAGTCTTTTCGAATTATTCGCCCTATAACGTTCCCATGCCGGGTCAGCAATGGTCCCTCATGGCGGAGGTCTGCGAGACGGCGGCGCGGCCCGTGGATCCCTCTAACATCGTCGACTCGGTCTTGCAAGGCTTCTACACTGTAAAGCTTCTCAACGTAGAACGGGACAAGGTCATTTCTCGTTTCCATCGTCGACTGGAGTACGGGTATCCGACCCCTTTTCTGGAAAGGGAGGAGGTTTGCGGGCGGGCCCTGGAGGCACTGGAGGCAAAAGACATCAAATCGCGCGGCCGCTTCGGGGCTTGGAAATACGAAGTCAGCAACCAGGATCACAGCATGATGCAGGGTGTGGAGGCGGTGGACGCCATTGTGATGGGCGCTGAGGAGACAACCGTGCGGTTGCCTGGGGTAGTGAATTCCAAAGCCTGGAAGAAGGCACAGAGCTGCGCCCGTCGATGCCATCAAGCGGTCGAGCGAGGTCAGAAGAAAAAGGGATTAGAAAAAAGAAAAGGACAAGAGAGAGGTGACAGGAAATTGCGGTACTACGATCCCTTGGCTCTGACGGTGCTCTTGAAGAAGGGTTGGTCGATGGGCAAGGCAGAGTCCGCGGCGTTGATAGACACGTGCGAGACAGCGCACTTTAACGATCCGGGCATCACGGGACGTGAGACATGTCACCGTCAGGGGGGGAGTGAGGCGATCGGCTCCACGGAGACAAAGGACAGAATCGATGGCGATAAGGAGGGCAAGGGTGGGAAGAGAAGGCCAAGCCCCTCGAATGTGGCGCCAACCGCCGCATGAGCTCAGCGAAGAACTTCCATGAAGAACCACGGATGACTCAAATTTCAAAGTGCTTAAGACTACGAATTACATGGTCCCCTATGCCCCCAAAAAGGAAGTCTCGACAGTAACATACCAGCTTGCTTTGTATCTGTAGGTTTTTGAGGGTAATTTCCGACGCGCACCTTTGACCTTTTCTTGTCACACAAACCACCGAACGCTAGGTTTCCTTATAAAAGTGCATGCACAATTTTTTCACTGCTCTCCGGCCTCCCTGCCTTTCTTCACGGCGTGGCCCATCAGGTGGGGTTTTACGATAGCCAAGGGCATGGGCGCATCGAAGAAGTGATACATGACCTCAAATCCTTCCTTGCCTTGATTTTTGAACCGTTCCAAGAGAAGATGCGTATCGGGAAATTTGCAACCATCCAAAGCAACCGACCAAACGGGCTCGATCGTTTTCTGGAAAAAACGCATCCATGACCCGGGGGGGCTGGCGATATGCTCCAAGAAGAAGACGCGCCCTCCCGGTTTGAGGACGCGATCCACTTCGGCTAGCACCTGCGTGGCATTGTGGACGCTGCACAAGACGTGTGTGAAGACCACTGTGTCAAACATTTCGTCCGGCAAGCCGGAGTGCTCGCCTTCCAGCGTTTTGAGTTCGAGGGGGAAGGGCAAAGATAAGTGCGCGGTTTTATTCCGAAACACTTCGTGCAGAAAGACATTGGGTTCGATTCCCGTGTAAGATGTAATGCTCGTTTTGCCCTCAAAGCATTCCATATTAGTAGCGGGTCCTGGTCCTAATTCAAGCACGTCTCCTCGCACGTCTTTCAGGAGGTCGCAGCGTATCGCGTGCTGCTCCGGTTGGTTGGACACCAGGCACGTACATACGCTGGCAAACCAGCGATGCCTGAATTCAGGATTTTGCCGTAGGTAGCCCAATGCGAGGGCTAGTGATAGAGTTACAACAAAGAAGAGGTAGGACACGATTTTGATGGATGATGTCATCCTTCCTTTGCCACCGCGGTGAACGGGAACAGTATGTCTCGGTCCGTCTTCCTGCATGTGTTGCACGTGAGCATGGACAACAATAATGAGAAGTCGTAAAACAAGAAAGAAGCGACGGCATCAGCCATTACGGCAGCACACATCATGCAAGTCGTGCCCAACCTTCGTCCAAACATTAAACGGGATATGCGAGGATGAGTTCTTCGACAAATTACTAAGCGCCCGCGCGAGGGAGGAGGTTATCGAAAGCAGGAAGCGAGAAGGGGGCGATGGTTTCCCTGGCCTGGGAAAGAGCTCACATTTGCTGCGACGCTGGCGCCGCGTCTTCAAAAAAATGTGCTATCAGCGTTCGCAAAAGAAGAATGGTCGCGCCATCAACGGAGGTGTGGAGGCGTGGGGTTCACAGCCTCCTGACGCGCTACGCACCCAGCAAAGGAGACGTAGTATGATCCGGGAAAGAGCTTTTCGCTTCTTGTACGCTTTTCTTTAGCCTTAATGCCACAAAAGTTGTCTGGAGAAGATCAAGGTGTTACGAAATCAATGCCAGCTACTCTTTACAATCCCCCTGTTCTGGTCCTTGTCCTCTATGAACCATGCAATGGGAAATCATTGGACAGGGCAGATGGCAGCTTCTACCAGCAACTCATATGCATATTATATTATCGAAATTTGCATGGTTGCCCTGTTTTTAATATGTCGTGTACAGCAGACGCTCAACAGAAGCACACGCATGATAGCATAGAACAAAAGAGGGTGACACATGTGTCTCATCCTCAGAACGCTCTGTGGAAATTGGAACATACCTTGCAATACTGCAAGAAGTGGATCGCAGACGAGCAGAAGTTGCGCCATGAAATTAAACTGCAAGCATATGGACAGAGAATGAGCTCTACTCTTTGTCGCTTTCGAGCTTTGGCTGTTGTCACTAGAAACGAGGGTCAATACTTTTCTTTACACCAGATTTCTACAGTCATGTTACCTCAGGGCCGCCCCTACACAGAACAAACTTGCTTTAGCTCATGTTTTGGCTCGTGTTTTTGGCCGAGTTGGGACGCCTGGAGTGTCGAGGCCGACGGCTTCGTCGTTGACTTTTTCGTCAAGTCCTTGGGAAGATGCCCCTCCGGGCTCTGTTGCTCGCTCTCACTTTCCTTCTCCTCCTCGTTCGGGCCTTCCCCCTCCTCTTCACATGGGCCTTCCTCCGACAAGAGTCCAACAGCCTCCTGCAGCCCGGCTTGCTTGGAGACCCTCTTCTCGTACTCCCAGATTTCAGCCTCGCTCGGGAGCTTGTTCGTTTGCAGCAACGCCGCCACACTGCACGCACTTGCCAACAAGTAGGGCGCTCCAGGCGCTCTGGTGTCTTGGCAGAGGAACATGAGGGACCCGAAAAGGAGCGGGCCGAAGCCTTCGGTCAGGGCCCGGATTCCATTCATGGCCCCCAGAGCCTCTCCCTGTTTGGAGGGAGGCACGCTGCGCGAGACGAGCGAGGAGACGGCAGGGTAGACAAGGTTGGCCAAGGTCGAGAAGAGGAGGGAAAAGAGGACGTCGTGGATGTGCCGGGCGAAGCTGAAAAAAGTGCATTGCAAGGCGAAGGCCGCGAGGCCTATCTGCATGGCCCCTTTTTCCCCGAAGTGGGGCACCATCAGGCGCACGAGGACGCCCTCGGAGAGCATGGTGCAGACCCCGAAGGCGGACATGAGCTCCCCGAGCGTCACCTCGTCCGCGTGGAAAGATCGCTGCACGTGCACCATCAGGGTGGAGACGATGGCCCACACCCCTGTGTAGTACAGAAAGACTATCTTGCTGACGCTCCGTAGGAGAGGCTCGCCCGAGAAGACCTCCAAGACGGAGAAAGGGCTCCAGGACATGGGCAAGTAATCTTCCGGGGGGGGCATCCCTGCGGCAAGTAAACGGATTCCCCGTCGACACCGCTGTTGCTCCGTCGAGCGCGATTCCGGCAAGATCAAGACAATGTACGCCACCGCCAGGACGACCTGAGCCACCGAGACGGCGAAGACAGCGCGGTAAGAAAACCGCTCGGCAAGGAACCCCCCAAGGATGGGCCCAAGACAATACGAGAGCCCGAAGGTGGCGAGTGCTAGGCCGTACGCGGACGATCGTCGCTCCTTGTGCACCAGGTCCGCGATGTAGGCAAACGTGATAGTGAACGTGGAAGCAAAGACGCCTGACAAGCCCTGAGCCACAGCGTAAATCCACATGCTCTGCGTCAGGGCCAAGCTAGAAATGGGCAGGGTTGTACCTAGTACAGTAATAAAAAGCCCAGTCCGTCGTCCTACGACGTCGCTGAGCTTCCCAAACAAGGGGCATGCCATAAATGCCAGGATGCCTTTCGCCGTCTCAACTATGCCCAAGACATGGTACGTGTAGTTTCCAAAAGCGGAATTCATCAGGCCTGGCAACAAGGCACGGCTGAGACTGAGCGCCAAGTATTCAAAAAAGAGAACCGGAAGCACGTACAAATACCTCCGCTCATCTACCGTGCAAGGACTGCTTGTAGCGGGGGAGGGACGGGACGTGCGAGTGGCAGCAGAGGTCGCGCGCGCCGCTTCTGGTATGAGTTTGGGTGATGACACAACGGAAGAGAAAAATGCCTCCGACCGCGCACACAACTGCGCGAACGTGCTTGTGGACATGCTGTATCGAGGGAAACTGAGTAACGTGTATGAATATTGTGGTGAGTTGTCATGGAACAGGGCAAGGCGGGCGATTTCTTGGCGAACGTACAGCACGAGGAGGGGCAGTGTCGATTTCAGGCACTACCCAATGCGAACACCACCCTCACTTCATTACTTGACATAGCAGGCGTAGATTGCACGGATCCGGAAGCAGGTGTTGCAAAAGCACTCTAGCCTGTCGAGCAGCAGCCCATTAAAGCACGTAAAGAAGCTGCCTACCCTTCATTGGAAAAAGGGTAGGAGGTCAAGAAAAAGTAATCCACTCGAGTTGCTTCTCGGGACTTTTTGCTAGTCAATTTTTCGGCAGACTTTTCTTGCGACTGAGGGATAGCTATAGTGCAAAGGTGTACAAGAACTGACATCAATACTTCATGAATGTCGGGGGCCTCAGCGCATTTCGTCGCTTGAGCACGATCGCATCAGGAGGACAGGCCTTGCAGCTATATCGCGCGATCTGGAGAGCCTCCCGGGGTATGCCTACGATACGTCGGAAGAAATTTGTTCGCGATAAGCTACGAGAGGAGTTTGAGGCAGCTAGACACGAGACAGACCCAAGTAAAGTCGCCTTTGCCTTGGAATACGCCGCCCTTCAGCTTGACACCGTGAGAATCCAAGCGGCTTCCTTGTCCAAGCTAGTCTGTGATCCAATGTACCACAACAAGCGCGAAATTTGATAAAAGAAAATTATTGGAAAGAATTCAGGCTTCATACTTTACATTACGCATCATTTTGGTCTCCCTGTGGGCTTAATAGTTGATACTAGAAATCATTGCTTTCCCTTCGGCCCTGTCTGTACGCGTGTTTGTTGCTGGTCAGGTACATCACATGTTCTAGACATGCAATCAATCTCAATCTTTTTTCTTTGAATTCTGTCCATATCTAAATACAGTGTGCAAAGCCGATCGATGTAGGCAAATCTCTGTCCTCCTTAGAAATAGATTCCAGAGGGTGGAGCACGCGAATCATTTGCCCATCATGCGTCCGGCTGACATGTTTTCCTTACGTTTACACTTCTTTCTCCAATTAATTATCCTAAATCGACCATTGTTCATGTAGGGTGGTAGTCTGCCGAAGCCTCCTCTCCCGCACCAAGCACGTACTTCCAAAGGCCTTTTTCAGCGAGGCCAGGACCCGTGTATTCTATCCGCCCCATCCAGTGGAGGAGCACGACATGGCCATATTGTAGCATGTGCCTTATGTTATGCCAGCATTCGACGATGAAGGCTTTCTTTCGTTCGGTGGAGCAACCTGAGTCATTCAAGAGTATTTCCTCCTAAGGCTACCACTTGATAAATCGCAACCCCAAATAGGCAACCACACGGCAGATGACGACGAGCAGTATTAAGATGCCTGCCGCTTGATCTCGAGTTATAAAGTCCAGGCCCAGCCGTTCGATGACTTCCTTCCCGCTGCTGATGGGACAGGCCGCGTCGACCAGCTCTGACGGTAAGCATGTGAATTTTAAACCACTCAGCTCGTTTTGAGCAATGCCCACGTACGTGTATTTTACGTAGGACAGGGCGTATAGCCAGGAAAAGTACAAAGGAAGCTGGGCGGGAGGCAGGAAATACCCGCCGAAGAGACGTCCGATCTCGATGAAGAGCGGCAACACGACCACACTCAGGTCCGTCGTTCGCGCTACGCACGACACCATCGTCGCCAAAGAGGTGGCGCTGAGCTGGCAGAGGATCATGAAGCCAGTAAAGACCCAAAACTTCTCGGGAGTGTCCTGCAAGCCAACGAGGTGATAAACGATGGCGCTGAAGACCACGGGTGGGAGGAGCTGAAAAAGCGTGTCCGTTGCCGTCTTGGCGAGAAAGTAAGCCGAGACATTGTACGTCCCCGCTGCCCGCTCCCGCAAGGTCAGAGCACGTTCACTGGGGAAAGAATTGATCGTTTCGAGCGAAGCAAAGATGCCTTGGTTGATCACACAGAAAAACAAGACCGCCTGTCGCACACTTATCGAGGCCTGGCTGTCGCCAATTCTGTAGAAGACAAAGCCTATCAAAATGCTCATAAGAATCGAATTAAGGATCTGAGTAGCGACTTGCACCCATTTGCGCCTGTGCTCTTGGAGGGACCGGCGGAAGAGAACGTGGAACTGCTTAGGCCAGGGGATCATCTGTCGCATTGGCATGGCGGGTCTGTCCGACCCCGCGTGAAGGTCAACGACCTTCGGTGTGAAGTACTTTTTGAGCCGATCTCCTTTTGCCTTGGCGATGTCTGCATCCTCCCCAAGCTCGGGTGTGATGACGTCCATCAAGTGGTCGGCAGGATTGGTCATGGGAGGACAGGGGAACCCCGCTTTTTCAAAAAAGCTCACAGCTTTCCCGGCCGGCCCCAAATACACAATTTCTCCCGCCTTGAGGAGGATCAGGTTGTCGAAGAGCGCGAAGAGCTTGGATTGAGGCTGGTGGATGGTGCATATGACGGTCGTACGCCCCGAGGCGGCCAATGACTTCAGCTTCGAACAAAGAGAGAGTGCCGTGACGGAATCCAGGCCACTGGTGGGCTCGTCGAGAAAGAGAAGAACCGGATGTGTTATTAATTCCATCGCCACAGCCAGGCGTTTACGTTCTCCACCCGAGATACCCTTATGCAATGAGTCGCCCACCACAACATCCCGAACGTGGCCAATACCCATTTCAACGATCGACTCTTCGACCCTTTCTCGCCGATGCTCCACCGTCATATCGTGCGGTAGCCGGAGCTCGCCTGCATAGAACAAGGTCTCCCATACAGTCAGAGCACCATTCATGAGATCGTCCTGCATTACGTACCCTGACATGCACTTCAGATCATGCAGGCAGTACATGCGCCCATTCAGACGAATCTCTCCTTCAAACCACATCCCAGGTGTCAAACGACATGCCAAGGTGTTGACAAGCGTGGATTTACCACTACCGCTCGGGCCCATCAAGCTCCAGAAACCTCCGGTTATGTTTCCCGAGAGATCTTTCAACAAGGCCTTTTCGGGTGATCGCTTGCTTCGAACTGTCAAGTGCTTCCAACTTAAAACTGCCTTACTTTCCTCCTCAACATGAGGCGTGAATGTCATGTCGCTGATGCTCCAGTAGCTGGGTTCCCGATTTAGAGGAGTAAAGGAGTCGACACCGTTACCGTGGTCATTTCTGGCTTGATCGTCGCCGCTCTCAGTAAGGCCACTACGAACGCTACAATGGCTATTTTGGTTTTCTGTAGCGTGGTCCCCGATCCTTACAACATGAGAGATCGCAGGCCCAGGACAATTTGACGACGCCATGACTTCTTGACTCAGCCTAAATTTGATAAAATGTCGGGTACCATCGTTTCACAAGATTGGCACGAAATTATGCATACACACACTTGTAAATTGTACAGATCAATGTGCATCTCGAAGCTATGACACTCTTCCAGGTTTTCAAAAGTCTGATCGTGGGATCTTGCCGATGATAGGGTGATGCATTTTGATTGGATCAATGGAAAATATCGTTGCGTAATTGCCAAGAACTCACTTTCCTACTTTCTTGCCACGTGTAGGTTTAGTTTTCTCTCGGCATATTGAAACACTCCTTCTGTAAATTGTTCCCAGCTTCAGTACAGGGGAGGACAGAACGAATCGAATCCAATATTTCCCGAGACGTCGTCTACGAGTCGTTGACGACTCCTCGGAGAATTTGCACGCGACACAGTTGAAGAATCATTTATTCTCGGTAAAGTTCACAAAAAATGATTTAAAGGCATGGGTTGAGCATCCTGTTGTCAACATGCTGGCAGAAAAATGCAAGGCTACAAATAAATAGGACTCTTAGAAACCTCCGGCGACATTTTTTGGGATCTAAAATTTTAGTGCCTCGCACTGTCAGTGACGGACCACGTACCACCCCATAAGGCGTAACGGTCGGTGAGGCTAACCTCCCGGCTGCAAGGTGACAACATTGACGTGTTGTCTAAAAAAGTGAGATCGAACTTCTTCTACTGTACTTTGATGTCATTACTTACACTCTGTGTATTGATTCCCATTTATGTTTTCGGCTTGGAAAATGGTGCTAACTGTGTAGCAACAGAGCCGTCTGACTTCGGCGTTTCACTATAGAGATATTATCCCGCACTAAACTCACTAACAGAGCTGAAGGCTGTGCGACTCCTGCGCTTGCTACCTGTTGATCGCTTACGAGGTGACTGAAAAGCTTTTTGCGTATTTTTGGTCGCCATCTTTCTGACTGTCTCGCTGTCAGTGTCTCGCAAGTCGTCACCACCATGCTTACTCTTCCCATTTTGGTCATGCTCACTTACGCTTTGCCTTTGGCTGGAAATTTTCATCACTTCCTTGCCCACTTTCAATGCGGTAGGAGGCTCCTTTAGTGCAAAACTTTTAGCAACATGGCCAAGATGTAGAGCACGAACCGCAAAGATTGGCTTCAAGTCAGCCGGGTGAGTGGCGTAGGCCCGAACAAAAGAGCCGAACGCCTTGCGTCCGAGCGCGAGCAAAGGCGAGGAAGCATTTCCTTTCCTCTCATTCATACCTCTCTCCTCCTTCGCCGTGGCGACAGCTCTCTCCAATTGCTGCTGGATATCCAGGCAGAAGACCTCCTCAGGCGCCCGAAAGCGTCCCTTAAAACGCGCGGGCGTGGCCTCAAACAGCGTCTGCTGCAATGACAAGGGCGTGAGAGTGATTCCGCGATTTTTAAGTACGTTTAAGTAACCCTGCTCAGAAGGTAAGAGGAAGAGAATCGAATGTCCTTGACGACCTCGCCGCGCCGTCCGGCCCACCCGGTGCACGTACTCCGCTGTCTCTGTGGGAGGATCGTACTGCACGATCCAATCGACCGCAGGTAAGTCCAAACCTCGAGCCGCCACGTCAGTACAGAACAGGACTCCGCGGGGTGCCTGTCGGAAGGTTTTGAATGCGAGCAAGCGCGCAGCTTGGGGAATATTGCCGTGCAACCTGTAGACGGGCATATCCGAGCCCAGCAATGGCTGTTCCGCCGCGTCCTCCGACGACAGCGTATGTGAGGATTTGCCGCTTTTATCCGCCCCTCTTTCGTTTCCCTCTAGCCTGGTCTCGAAAAGGGCGTAGTGGAAGTCGACAGAGTCACAGGTCGAGCAGAAAATGACAGTTTTATGGGATTTGGCATGCACACGCAAGAAGGATATGAGGGCAGGCAGGCGAAGCTTGCAAGTGACAACCATGTACTGCTGTATCAGCTGAACGGGTGTCGTGAAATGATCGCTCATCTCACTGCTAGTGGCGTTAGGCGTGGCGTCTCCTGGTAAATTTTCACCCTTCCTCCCTTCCACAGCATCATCTTTCCCACCTATCGGCCTCCCGTCTTGGCCCCCTCCCTCTCCGTCTGTCGCCCCCATTTGCCCCCCTCCGGGAGTCGCGGCGACATCGACATCTACCACCGTTCCAGTCTTGGCATCGATCCGCACATGCTGACCCAATAGCTCGCACCCAAACTTGTCCAAGGCGGCCGTCAGGGTGGCGGAGGCGGCTAGCACCTGTACTCTAGCCCTGGCTTCCTCTCGCCCACTGCTTCCCCCCTCTCGGCCCGTCCGCAACTTTTCCACAATTTCACGAACCTGCGCTTCGAATCCCAAATCCAGCAACCGGTCGACCTCGTCCAGCACCAGCCACTCCGTGGCCTCGTGCCGAAAGGCTTGACTGTTCTGCAGGTGGTCCAACAACCGCCCGGGTGTCCCCACCAGGACCGTCACGCCTTTCCGCAGGCGCGCTTTCTCCGATTTGCGCTTCTCTCCACCACTCACCAGCCCTGGAACGATCCAAATGAAAGCTCGGACGAGAAGAGACAAGACGTCGTATATCTGGTGACTGAGCTCCCGGGTCGGCGCCACAATGATGGCACGCGTCCCCTCCGCCCTCGAAGGCCGTGGCTGTAGCGCCTGCAAGTGCTGCAGGATAGGAAGCAGGTAGGCAAGGGTTTTACCAGACCCCGTTTCAGAGCAGATCAGGGCATTGGGGCGGGCGGATTGAAGCAGTGCGGGGAGAGCAGCGCTTTGGACGCGGGTGGCCACACGCAGTCCCAAGCCGTGGTGCTCTCGAGGGGCCTCCAAGACGCGGATTAGGTGCTCGTGCAGGCCAAGGCCAGAGAAGGGAGTGGCTGTGAAGATGTGTTTGCTTATTTTTCTCTTCCTGGCAGACGTTGGGTCGGAGGTAGAAGCTGTAGCGCCTTCTTTATCTCTGCCGGTAGGCACTGCGGCAGTGACCATGTCGAGCTCGGAGGGTTTGATGTGGAACTCATCCAGGCGGGCAGCTGAGGCAGGTGCAGGGTTTTTACGACTATATCCTGTGCACAGTGGTGTGAATGGCGAACCACATCTTGAACCCCCAGGTCCCAGGTCGATGGCCGTACTCGATTCGCGTGAAGAGGGATCGGTCGCCTCGCGACTGGTGCTGGCCTTCGTAGGCGGGCGCGTTTTGGTTGGGGCAGTCTTGTCATCTTCATCTTTTGAGGGTTTTGACGGCCTCGGCATCGATGTCGTTGACACACTTCCAAGACGACAGTGCGCAGTCCGCTTGCCTTCCTCGCTCTCGGAGACCCTCACCAAGGAATCCGAGGACGGTGCACGTCCCGGGGCAACAGGCGTAGAGACCGAATCTGTAAGCCTACTCTTCATTCCCTTGCCTTCATGACCTTCACCCACCGGGACGTCTGTGCGAGATGTTGGGTGCGTCGAGTGGGAGATTGTCCGCCGCTTGAGGGGACCGTCCACCTCGTGTTCCTGCTGCTCGGACAGCAGGTCTCCCCTTAGTTTTCGTTTCTTGCCAAGAACCAAAGCTGTAGACGACAAGTCTTGCGGCTTGTTTATCTTCACGCTACGTGGTTTTTGGCCTGATGCTGTGGGCTCGGGACCAACCAACGGAGCTTCTTTGATGCGCAAGCTGCCCAGACCCACTTTAGTATCCCCCTGGCGCTCGCGCTTGGCCTTAAAACGATGCCGCTTTACGAAGCGGAGAGGCTTTTCTCCGTTTTGGCTACGAGTAGCATTGAGCTTCGGTATCTCAACGATATTTAACTCCATGTGTTACAGCTTTTTCGGGAAACGCGTGGACTTTGGTGGTAGTGTGGATGCGGTGGGGACGTGTCCGGAGAGGTCTTGCAAATGATATTGTAGAGTACGTCGGCCGCCTTAACCCGAAAACATGAGCTTGCCGAGGCTGGGAAGAACTTCTTCCTGTCAATGACTACATGATTGACACGTCGATTGGTCAAAGAAGGGTATGGGGTCAGGAGAGTGGTCGAAAATCGGGCGGTAATCCCTCGGGAGGAAAGCTTCCTGTGCCTGTGGGCCGTTCAGCCTCAGGCTGGACTACTCAGGCCACCTCCCCGTAAAGCCAACTCCACATGATACTTTATGCCCGCCTCATCCCGCGCTTTCCCACCCCTTGCACCGTCCACAGCTGTACAATGAAGACAAAAGCAGCATCGCGTGACCAGGGGCGATTGGGACGTGCAGTGCCCGCGAAAAAAAGCAGTCTAGTGAGGCGGAAGGGGCCTAGACCCGGTGGCCCCGGAAGTGCCACTCCCATGCCTGAGCAGCTCCCGATTGAGAATGACGAAGATGACACCATGGAAATACACGAGGAAGATCGTGCGTTCGTTGAGGAGCACTCTAGTTTTGCTGCTAGCTTTCTTGACGCTGATCCTCGGAGTCCCACCCCCGCGGGGTCGGCCGGAAAAAGCAAGCGAGCGCATACCGCCCCTGAGGACAACAATGGCGGCGTTGAGGTGCCCATAGAACAGAAGTCCATGCGGCGTAAAGCATCGACATTAGGATGGAATACGGCGCGCGGCATTGGGCACAGGGTGGTGAAAGAGCGACTACCCACCAAGACAATCGATGGCAAGCTTCACTTCCGTCTAGAGGAGGTGGAGGAAATAGTCGAAGACACGCAGAAAGTAAATATTGTTGTTTCTGCAAGAAAGAGTAAGGAAAAAAAAGATAACAGAGGGGGAGAAGTGGAACAAGGGGAGGAGAAAAAGGAGGAGGAGGGGAGGAGGAGGAGGAGGAGGAGGAGGAGGAGGAGGAGGAGGAGGAGGAGGAGGAGGAGGAGGATGATGTCGAAGATGACGTGAACGTTGCACTGCATTCCGAAACCTCGGACCCAGAAGTCTTGGGTGACAGTAGACCGAAAAACGGACGAGAAGCTAAAAATCGTAGTGGCAGCAGGGAAGTGCCGGGACAAATTGCAGCGGAGGCTGAAAGTCTGTCCGTCGAGGCCTTCGGAGGGGATGTCCGAGCGATGCGACGTGCCCGACTAGAGTTGAAAAAAACAGAGATTGCCACCTTGTGCGAGGCCATCTGGGAAAACCCCGAGGGAGGGCTCTTAGGCCGGTCCGCCGGGGGCGGATGGAGGGGCAGGGGCAGCCGAATGGGGGCTTTGCTCGGCGCTCTGGAGGATCAGGACAAGCAAGTCCAAGTCTGGGCAATGGCCTCACTGGTGGCGGTCTTCAGAGACCTGGCCCCCGCCTACCGGATCCGCCTGCCCACGGAGAAAGAGTTGCAGGTGAAGGCGTCGAAGGAAGTCAAGCGCACGCAGGAGTACGAGCGGGTCTTGCTTGCCAGCTACCAAGCCTACCTCAAGTATTTGGAGCGGACGAGTCACGCAGGCCGCGCGTCGCCCTCTGGAAAGCCCCAGGTGTCCCCAGCGGGGAGGGAGGTCCGTCGGAGCGTGGCAGCCAAGTGTCTGTGCGAGCTTTTGACGGCGCTGTCTCACTTCAACTTCACGACGAGCGTGCTGACCGCCGTCATCCGCCTCGGCATGGGGCCCGATCCTCCTACCCGGACGATGGCAGGGGCGGCGGTGCGGCGCCTTTTGGAACGCGACCAGCAGGGAGACGTGTCTCTGTCCGCGACTAAGTTGATATGTAAGGAGATGCAACATCGACGGTTGCAGGCGCCGGAAGACATGCTGCGGGCCCTGCATGCGCTTAAACTGGTGGTGAAGGAAGACGAGGCCGTGGAAGTGCTACGAAAGGCGCGCGTGCATGCAACGAAGCGGAAGAGCCAGCAGCTGGAGGAGGAGGAGGAGGACGGAGAGAGTGAAGTGCGAACGGGGTTGAGGGAGGCGGAGGCGCGCGCAGACCCGGAATTGCGGGCACGGTGCCAGTCCGAGTCCTTGCAGGAGGTTACAATTTTGTACTTTCGCGTGCTGAAACAGGCCAGGAAGCCGACCTTGCTGCCCGCAGCGCTGGAGGGGTTGAGTCGCGTAGCCCATCTCATAAATTTGGACACCGTGGTGGACGTCTTGGAGGTGTTGAAAGACATGCTGGATCCGACCCGAAATTTGCCCCTGGGAGCGAGCCTGCACGCGGTACTCACGGCCCTACGCACGTTGCAAGGTCCGGGTCGAGAGCTCAGGGTCGACGATAAAGCCTTCTTGACTTTTTTGTACCAGCTGTTGGGCCGCGTCGGGATGGGCCTTGCCGCCGACAGCCACCAGGACGAGAAGAGGACTGATGCCCGTTCGGGCGTCACCATCTTCCCGCTGCTTGTTACGTGCCTACGGAAAGCCCTCTTGGAACGGCGAGAATTTTCACTGGCGCGTGTTGCTGCCTTTTACAAGCGCCTTCTGGGCCTCGCTTTGCAACTCACCTCCCCGCAGGAGTCACAGGTCGTGCTGGGGATCGTCAAGGAGCTACCGACTCGCTACCCGGGCCTGGAACAAATGCTCGACGGAGAGACCGACCGGGTTGCGATGGGCGTGTATCGGCCTGATGCCGTAGAGCCGGAAATGAGCAATCCGCTGGCTTCGGGTGCCTGGGAATTGTCGCTTCTCAAAGTTCATCATTTTCACGCGGGAGTGCGGAGGGCAGCAACAGAAGCGATCACGGCAGCAACGGCCGCGGCAGCCTCGACGCAGACTGCCACGCCATGGTCGTCCTCGTCATTTAGAGTTCGCGATTATTTTAACAAAGCTGGCAAAGGTTTGGAGAAAGAGGTGGCGATGGATGATCACTGGGACTTCTTGAAGCTCGGCTTCGGGGGAATGTTTACTCAACTGCCGCGGCTTAACCCGTTGCATGCCATGATACGTCGAGCTGCGAGAGAAAAGCGAGGGCAGCGCACCAGGCTTTACTTCATTGAGCGATACGGCAATGTAGGGGCAAGTGAGGGAGAAGGGAGGGATTACAAGTCGCAATTTTGGGGAGAAAGTACGCATTCGAGACAATCTCTGAACGAAGATTTGAAACGCACTGAAAACCTCTCTTTTCAAAAGTACTTCCGCGACACTCGGGCACACAAACGTAAGCTATCGTTGTGTCGGGAGTTACAACGCTCACGGGCAATTTTGAAGATGTATGCGTCTCGCCATTCCCAAGGGAAGCAAGCTGCCTTAAATTGAGGCAAAAGTAAACAACGAAAAACCAAACATTTTTTTCAAAAAAGCGGATTGCGTCTTTTTTTAAAACTATCATACATTTTTTTCCTTTATCAAAAACCACACCTTGACATCATTGCCTTGTGTGGCTGTATGTTGCTTCCTGTCTGAGGCGCCCCTGTGATCAATAACCAATCTTACATCGTCACGTTGATGGCCCTTTTACTGATTTCATCCGCCAACGTCTGTGCACATGTTCGCATCTTCTTCACACCATTATATCCCCCTCGTGTATGGTACTGTATCGGTGTGTCCGCCGACGTGCGAGCTCTTGCTCGTTTCGCCTTCCTCTCATGATGATTATCACTCCGATCAACGCTAATAAGACTGACAAACAAAGGACCCGCCACCTGTACAGTTTTTGCGGCGCTT